>NW_028227492.1:20000-172841 GCF_978045245.1 Mus caroli | reverse complement strand
ATTAAAAAACTCACACTGAAGGACCCCAAATATTGCGATTAACCTGGAAAAAAGTGGAAAATGAGAAAATCACACTGTATTACCCAGAATATGGCAAGAAATACTGAAAAACCTGGAAAAATTAAAAATTCCACACTGAAGGACGTGGAATATGGCTAGAAAACCTGAAAACATGGAAATGAGAAAATCACACTGTAAGACCCAGAATATAACGAAAAAACCTGAAAAAACGTGGGAAAATAAAAAATTCACACTGAAGGACCCGGAATATGTCGAGAAACCCTGAAAAACGTGAAAATTAAAAATCACACTGAAGGACCCAGAATATGGTCGAGAAAACCTGAAAAACGAGGAAAATTAAAACCTCACACTGAAGGATCCCGAATATGGCGAGAAAACCTGAAAAAGTTTAAAAATGATAATAATCACACTGTAGGACCCAGAATTGCGAAAAAATTTGTAAAAAGTCCTAAATGAGAAAATCACACTGTAGGACCCAGAATATGGCGAGAAACCCTGAAAAAAGTAGAAAATTAAAAACTCCCACTGAAGGACGCCGAATATGGAGAGAAAACCTGAAAAAGGTGGAAAATGAGATAATCACAGTTGTAGAACCAAGAATATGCCACGAAACCCTGAAAAACGTGGAAAATTAAAAATATACACAATAGGACCCAGAATATGGCAAGAAAACCTGAAAAAATTAGAAAATTAAAAACTCACACTGAAGGACCCAAAATATGGCGAGGAACCCTGAAAGGTGGAAAATGAGAAATCACAGTGATTAACGAAAAACTTGAAAACGTCGAAAATGAGAAAATCACAGTGGAGGACCCAGAATATGCCTAGAAACACTGAATACATGAAAATTAAAAATTCACACTGTATTTCCCAGAATATGGCAAGAAATACTAAAAAACATGTGAAAAGTAAAAATTCACACTGAAGGACCTGGAATATGGCAAGAAAACCAGAAAAACAAGGAACATTAAAAATTCACACTGAAAGACCCAGAATATGGCGAAAAACCCTGAAAAATGTAGAAAATTAAAAGCTCACACTGAAGGACCCCAAATATGGCGAAAAAAACCTGAAAAAGGTGGTAAATGAGAAAACCACACTGTAGGTCCTAGAATTACGAAAAAACTTGAAAAACTAGGAAATTAGAAACTCACACTGAAGGACCCCGAATATGGCGAGAAAACCTGAAAAAAGGTGGAAAATGAGAAAATCACACTGTAGGACCCAGAATTGCGAAAAAACTTGAAAACCGTCGAAAATAAAAAAAAAAAATCACACTGTAGGACCCAGAATATGCGGAGAAACCCTTGAAAAACGTGGAAAAATAAAATACACGCTGTAGGAACCAGAATATATTGAGAAACCCTGAAAAAGTAGAAAATCAAAAACTCACACTGAAGGACCCCAAATACGGGGAGAAATCCTGAAAAACGTGGAAATGAGAAAATCACACTCTAGGACCAAGAATATGACGAAAAAATCTGAAAAACCAGGAAAATTAAAAATTCACACTGAAGGACCGGGAATATGGCAAGAAAACCTGAAAAACGAGGAAAATTAAAAACACAAACTGAAGGACCCGGAATATGGCGAGAAAACATGAAAAACATGGAAAATTAAATATTCACACTGAAGGACCCAGAATATGCTGAGAAAACCTGAAAAAGTTGGATAATGAGCATTTCACAGTGTAGGACACAGAACATGACGAAAAAAAACTTAAAAACGTTTAAAATTAAAAATTCACACTGTAGGACCAGAATATGGCGAGAAACCCAGAGAAAGGTGGAAAATTTAAAAATCACACTGTAGGACACAGAATATGGCGATTAACCCTGTAAAAAGTAGAATATTAAAAACTCACACTGAAGTACCCCGAAAATGGCAAGAAAACCTGAAAAAGGTGGAAAATGAGAAAATCACACTGTAGGATCCAGAATTGCGAAACAAAAAACTTGAAAAATGTCAAAAATGAGAAAATCACACTGTAGGACCCAGAATAGGCCGAGTAACCCTGAAAAACGTGGAAAATTAAAAATACACGCTGTAGGACCCAGAATATGGCAAGAAACCCTGAAAGAATTAGAAAATTAAAAACTCACACTGAAGGACCCGGAATATGGCGAGAAAACCTGAAAAAGGTGGAAAATGAGAAAATCACACTGTAGGACCAGAATTGCAAAACAAAAAACTTGAAAAATATCAAAAATGAGAAAATCACACTGTAGGACCCAGAATATGCCGAGAAACCCTGAAAACGTGGAAAATTAAAAATATACGCTGGGGGAACCAGATTATGGCGAGAAACCATGAAAAAATTGGACAATGAAAATTCTCACTGTATTACCCAGAATATGGCAATCAACCCTGAAAAAAGTAGATAACTATAAACTCACACTGATGGACCCGGAATATGGCGAGAAAACCTGAAAAAGGTGGAAAATGAGAAAATCACACTGTAGGACCAGAATTGCAAAACAAAAAACTTGAAAAATGTCAAAAATGAGAAAATCACACTGTAGGACCCAGAATAGGCCGAGTAACCCTGAAAAACGTGGAAAATTAAAAATACACGCTGTAGGACCCAGAATATGGCAAGAAACCCTGAAAGAATTAGAAAATTAAAAACTCACACTGAAGGACCCGGAATATGGCGAGAAAACCTGAAAAAGGTGGAAAATGAGAAAATCACACTGTAGGACCCAGAATTACGAAAAAACTTTAAAAACGTGGAAAATGAGAAAATCACTCTTCAGGACCCAAAATATGCCAAGAAACCGTGAAAAACGTGAAAATTAAAAATTCACACTGTCAGACCCACATTATGGCGAGAAACCTTGAAAAAAATTGGACAATAAAAATTCACACTGTATTACCCAGAATACGGCCAGCAACCCTGAAAAAAGTAGATAACTATAAACTCACACTGATGGACGAGGATATGGCTAGAAAACATGAAAAAGGTGGAAAATGAGAAAATCACACTGCAGGACCCAGAATATGCGGAGAAACCCTTGAAAAACGTGGAAAAATAAAATACACGCTGTAGGAACCAGAATATATTGAGAAACCCTGAAAAAGTAGAAAATCAAAAACTCACACTGAAGGACCCCAAATACGGGGAGAAATCCTGAAAAACGTGGAAATGAGAAAATCACACTCTAGGACCAAGAATATGACGAAAAAATCTGAAAAACCAGGAAAATTAAAAATTCACACTGAAGGACCGGGAATATGGCAAGAAAACCTGAAAAACGAGGAAAATTAAAAACACAAACTGAAGGACCCGGAATATGGCGAGAAAACATGAAAAACATGGAAAATTAAATATTCACACTGAAGGACCCAGAATATGCTGAGAAAACCTGAAAAAGTTGGATAATGAGCATTTCACAGTGTAGGACACAGAACATGACGAAAAAAAACTTAAAAACGTTTAAAATTAAAAATTCACACTGTAGGACCAGAATATGGCGAGAAACCCAGAGAAAGGTGGAAAATTTAAAAATCACACTGTAGGACACAGAATATGGCGATTAACCCTGTAAAAAGTAGAATATTAAAAACTCACACTGAAGTACCCCGAAAATGGCAAGAAAACCTGAAAAAGGTGGAAAATGAGAAAATCACACTGTAGGATCCAGAATTGCGAAACAAAAAACTTGAAAAATGTCAAAAATGAGAAAATCACACTGTAGGACCCAGAATAGGCCGAGTAACCCTGAAAAACGTGGAAAATTAAAAATACACGCTGTAGGACCCAGAATATGGCAAGAAACCCTGAAAGAATTAGAAAATTAAAAACTCACACTGAAGGACCCGGAATATGGCGAGAAAACCTGAAAAAGGTGGAAAATGAGAAAATCACACTGTAGGACCAGAATTGCAAAACAAAAAACTTGAAAAATATCAAAAATGAGAAAATCACACTGTAGGACCCAGAATATGCCGAGAAACCCTGAAAACGTGGAAAATTAAAAATATACGCTGGGGGAACCAGATTATGGCGAGAAACCATGAAAAAATTGGACAATGAAAATTCTCACTGTATTACCCAGAATATGGCAATCAACCCTGAAAAAAGTAGATAACTATAAACTCACACTGATGGACCCGGAATATGGCGAGAAAACCTGAAAAAGGTGGAAAATGAGAAAATCACACTGTAGGACCAGAATTGCAAAACAAAAAACTTGAAAAATGTCAAAAATGAGAAAATCACACTGTAGGACCCAGAATAGGCCGAGTAACCCTGAAAAACGTGGAAAATTAAAAATACACGCTGTAGGACCCAGAATATGGCAAGAAACCCTGAAAGAATTAGAAAATTAAAAACTCACACTGAAGGACCCGGAATATGGCGAGAAAACCTGAAAAAGGTGGAAAATGAGAAAATCACACTGTAGGACCCAGAATTACGAAAAAACTTTAAAAACGTGGAAAATGAGAAAATCACTCTTCAGGACCCAAAATATGCCAAGAAACCGTGAAAAACGTGAAAATTAAAAATTCACACTGTCAGACCCACATTATGGCGAGAAACCTTGAAAAAAATTGGACAATAAAAATTCACACTGTATTACCCAGAATACGGCCAGCAACCCTGAAAAAAGTAGATAACTATAAACTCACACTGATGGACGAGGATATGGCTAGAAAACATGAAAAAGGTGGAAAATGAGAAAATCACACTGCAGGACCCAGAATATGCTGAGAATCCCTGAAAATCGTGGAAAATTAAAAATTCACACTGAAGGACCCGGAATTTGGCGAGAAAACCTGAAAAACGAGGAAAATTAAAAATTCACACTGTATTACCCAAAATATGGGGAGAAATACTGAAAAACGTGGAAAATTAAAAATTCACACTGCAGGACCTGGAATATGGCAAGAAATCCTGAAAAACTTGGAAACGAGAATATCACACTGTAGGACCCAGAATATGATGAAAAAACCTGGAAAACGTGGAAAATTAAAAATTCACACTGAAGGAATCAGAATATGGCGAGAAAACCTGAAAAAACGAGGAAAATTAAAAACTCACACTGTAGGACCTAGATTATGGCGAGATAACCTGAAAAAGGTGGAAAATGAGAAAATCACATGTAGGACCCAGAATTGTGAGAAAACCTGAAAAAGGTTGAAAACGAGAAAATAACACTGCAGGAGCCAGAATATGCTGAGAAAACCTGAAAAACATTGAAAATTAAATATTCACACTATAGGACCCTGAATATGGCGAGAAACACTGAAAAAGGAAAAAAACGAGAAAATCACACTGTAATAATCAGAATATGACGAAATAACTTAAAAACGTGGAAAATTTAAAATTCACACTGTAGTACCCAGAATATGGCAAGAAAACCTTAAAAACTAGAAATTAAAAAACTCACACTGAAGGACCCCAAATATGGCGAGAAAACCTGAAAAACATGGAAATGAAAAAATCACACTGTAGAACCAGATTATGACGAAGAAACCTGAAAAATGTGGAAAAATAAAAATTCACACTCAAGGACCCGGATATAGCGAGCAAAACTGAAAAATGAGGAAAATTAAAATCTCACACTGAAGGACCCAGAATATGGCAAGAAAACCTGTAAAACCTAGAAAATTAAATATTCACACTGGAGGACACAGAATATTTTGAGAAACTGTAAAATCTTGAAAATTAAAAATTCACTCTAAAGGACCAGAATATGGCAAGAAACCTTGAAAAACGTGGAAAATTAAAAATTCACACTGAAGAACCTGGAATATGGCAAGAAAATAAGAAAAACGTGGAAATGAGAAAATCACACTGTATGACCTTGAATATGGCGAGAAAACCTGAAAAACGAGGAAAATTAAAAACTCACACTGAAGGACCCAGAATATGGCGAGAAAACCTGAAAAACATGGAAAATTAAATATTCACAAAGTAGAACCCAGGATAGGGAGAGAAACACTGAAAAAAGTGGAAAATTAAAAATTCACACTCTAGGAACAGAATATGGCAAGAAAACTTGAAAAACGTGGAAAATCGAAATTTCACACTGTAGGACTCAGAATATGCCAAGAAGACCTGAAAAAGTTGGAAAATGAGAAAATCACACTGAAGGACCCAGAATATGACGAAAAAAACTTAAAAAGGTTTAAAATTAAAAATTCATACTGTAGGACACAGAACATGGCAAGAAAACCTGAAAAACGTGAAAAATTTAAAATTCACACTGTAGGATGCAGAATATGGCGAGAAACACTGAAAAAAGTAAAAAATTTAAATCTCACACTGAAGGACCCTGAATATGTCGAGAAAACCTGAAAAAGGTGGAAAATGAGAAAATCACACTATAGGACCCAGAATTGCGAAAAAAAATTGAAAAACGTCGAAAATGAGAAAATCACACTGTAGGACCCAGAATATGCCGAGAAACCCTGAAAAATGTGCAAAATTAAACATACACGCTGTAGGACCCAGAATATGGCAACAAACCATGAAAAAACTAAAAAACTAAAAACTCACACTGAAGGACCACGAATATGGTGAGAAAACATGAAAAAGGTGGTTAATGACAAAATCAACTGTAGGACCCAGAATATGATGAAAAAAACTTAAAAACGATTAAAATTAAAAATTCACACTGTAGGACCCCGAATATGGTGAGAAAATCTGAAAATGTTTAAAAATGAGAAAAATACACTGTAGGACCCAGAATATGCTGAGAAACCCAGAAAAACGAGGAAAAATAAAAATATGCTTTGAAGGAGCCAGATTATGACAGGAAACCCTGAAAAAAGTAGAAAATTAAAAACTTACACGGAAGGACCCTGAATATGGCAAGAATACCTGAAAAAGGTGGAAATAGAGAATAATCACACTGTAGGACACAGAATTGCGAAAAAACATGAAAAACGTAGAAAATGAGAAAATCACACTGTAGGACCCAGAATTACGAAAAAATTTATAAAACGTGGAAAATGAGAAAATCACACTGCAGGACCTAGAATATGCTGAGTAACCCTGAAAAACATGAAAATTAAAAATTCACACTGTCGGACACAGAATATGGCGAGAAACCATGAAAAAAGTGGAAAATTAAAAATTCACACTGTATTACCCAGAATATGGCGAGAAATACTGAAAAACATGGAAAATTAAAAATTCACCCTGAAGGACCTGGAATATGGCAAGAAAACCTGAAAAACGAGAAAATGAGAAAAATCACACTGTAGTACCCAGAATATGACGAAAAAACCTGAAAAACGTGTAAAATTAAAAACTCACACTGAATGACCCAGAATATGGCAAGAAAACCTGAAAAAAGTAAAAAACTAAAAATTCACACTGAAAGACCCCGAATATGGCGAGAAAACCTGAAAAAGGTGGAAAATGAGAATAAATGACTGTAGGACCCAGAATTGCGAAAAAACTTGAAAAACTTCGAAAATGAGAAAATCACACTTTAGGACCCAGAATATGCCGAGAAACCCTGAAAAACGTGGAAAATTGAAAATACGCGCTGTTGGACCCAGAATATGGTGAGAAACCGGAAAAACGTGGAAAATTAAAAATACACTCTGTTGGACCCAGAATATGGCAAGAAACCCTGCAAAAGGTGAAAAATGAGAAAATCACACTGTAAGACCCAGAATTACGAAAAAACCTGAAAAACTTGGAAAATGAGAAAATCACACTGCAGGAAACAGAATATGCCGAGAAACCCTGAAAAACGTGGAAAATTAAAAATTCACACTGAAGGACCCGGAATATAGCGAGAAAACCTGAAAAAGGTGGAAAATGAGAAAATCACATGTAGAACCCAGAATAGCGAAAAAAATTGAAAAAGGTGAAAAATGAGAAAATCACACTGCAGGACCCAGAATATGCTGAGAAACCCTGATAATCATGGAAAATTAAATGTTCACACTGTAGGACCCAGAATATGCCTAGAAACCCTTGAAAAACTTGGAAAAATAAAATACACGCTGTAGGAACCAGAATATATTGAGAAACCCTGAAAAAGTAGGAAATCAAAAACTCACACTGAAGGACCCCGAATATGGGGAGAAATCCTAAAAAACGTGGAAATGAGAAAATCACACTCTAGGACCCAGAATATGACGAAAAAACCTGAAAAACATGGAAAATTAAAAATTCACACTGAAGGTCCGGGAATATGGTGAGAAAACCTGAAAAACGAGGAAAATTAAAAACACAAACTGAAGGACCCAGAATATGGCGAGAAAACATGAAAAACATGGAAAATTAAATATTCACACTGTAGGACCCAGAATATGGCGAGAAACACTGAAAAAGGAGGAAAATGAGAAAATCACACTATAGGACCAGAATATGGCAAGAAACCTTGAAAAACGTGGAAAATTAAAAATTCACAATGTAGGACCCAGAATATGCTGAGAAAATCTGAAAAAGTTGGATAATGAGAATATCAAACTGTAGGACCCAGAACATGACGAAAAAAACTTAAAAACGTTTAAAATTAAAAAATCAAACTGTAGGACCTGAATATGGCGAGAAACCCTGAGAATCGTGGAAAATTTAAAAATCACACTGTAGGACGCAGAATATGGCGATTAACCCTGTAAAAAGTGGAATATTAAAAACTCACACTGAAGTACCCCGAAATTGGCAAGAAAACCTGAAAAAGGTGGAAAATGAAAAAAATCACACTGTAGGACCCAAAATATGCTGAGTAACCCTGAAAAACTTGGAAAATTAAAAATACACGCTGTAGGACCCAGAATATTGCAAAAAACCCTGAAAGAATTAGAAAATTAAAAACTCACACTGAAGGAATCGGAATATGGCAAGAAAACCTGAAAAAGTGGAAAGTCTCTCTCTGTCTCTCTCTCTATGTCTCTCTCTGTCTCTCTCTTTCTCTATCTCTGTCTCTCTCTATTTCTCTCTGTCTCTATCTGTCTCTCTCTCTGTCTCTCTCTGTCTCTCTCTCTCTCTGTCTCTCTCTTTCCCTCTCTCTGTCTCTCTCTGTCTCTATCTCTGTCTCTCTCTGTCTCTCTCTGTCACTCTGCCTCTCTCTGTCTCTCTCTGTCCCTCTCTGTCTCTCTCTGTGTCTTTCTTTGTCTCTCTCTGTCTCTCCCTGTCTCTCTCTGTCTCTCTCTTTATGTCTCTCTCTGTCTCTCTCTTTCTCTCTCTCTGTATCTCTCTGTCTCTCTTTGTCTCTCTCTGTGTCTTTCTTTGTCTCTCTCTGTCTCTCTTTGTCTCTCTCTGTAACTCTCTCTATGTCTCTCTCTGTCTCTCTCTTTCTCTATCTCTGTCTCTCTCTGTTTCTCTCTGTCTCTATCTCTCTGTGTGTCTCTTTCTTTCCTTCTCTCTGTCTCTATCCCTTTCTCTCTATGTCTCTCTCTGTCACTCTGTCTCTCTCTGTCTCTCTCTGTCTATCTGTCTCTCTCTGTCTCTCTCTGTCTCTCTGTCTTTCTCTGTCTCTCTCTGTATCTTTCTTTGTCTCTCTCTGTCTCTCTGTCTCTCTCTGTCTCTCTCTGTGTCTCTCTCTATCTCTCTCTCTGTCTCTCTCTGTCTCTCTCTGTCTCTCTCAATGTATCTCTCTCTCTATGTCTCTCTCTGTGTCTTTCTTTGTCTCTCTCTGTATCTCTCTGTCTCTCTGTGTGTCTCTCTCTGTCTCTCTCTCTATCTCTGTCTCTCTCTGTCTTTCTCACTCTGTCTCTGTCTCTCTCTGACTCTCTCTGTCTCTCTCTTTCTCTCTGTCTCTCTCTGTCTCTATCTCTGTCTCTCTCTGTCCTTCTGACTCTTTCTGTCTCTCTCTGTCTCTCTCTCTGTCTCTCTCTGTCTCTCTCTGTAACTCTGTCTCTCTCTGTCTCTCTCTGTCTCTCTCTGTCTATCTGTCACTCTCTGTCTCTATCTCTGTATCTCTCTGTCTCTGTCTTTCTCTGTGTCTTTCTTTGTCTCGCTCTGTCTCTCTCTGTCTCTCTCTGTCTCTCTCTCTATGTCTCTCTTTGTCTCTCTCTTTCTCTATCTCTGTCTCTCTCTGTTTCTCTCTGTCTCTATCTGTCTCTCTCTCTGTCTCACTGTGTCTCTCTGTGTCTCTCTCTGTCTCTCTCTTTCCCTCTCTCTGTCTCTCTCTGTCTCTATCTCTGTCTCTCTCTGTCTCTCTCTGTCACTCTGTCTCTCTCTGTCTCTCACTGTCTCTCTCTGTCTCTCTCTGTCTATCTGACTCTCTCTGTCTCTCTCTGTCTCTCTCTCTTTCTCTGTCTCTGTCTCTCTCTGTCTCTCTCTGTCACTCTGTCTCTCTCTGTTTCTCTCTGTCTCTATCTGTCTCTCTGTCTCTATCTGTCTCTCTCTGTCTCTCTCTGTCCCTCACTCTGTATCTCTCTGTCTCTATCTCTGTCTCTCTCTGTCTCTCTCTGTCACTCTGTCCCTCTCTGTCTCTCTCTGTCTCTCTCTCTATCTCTCTCTCTCTCTGTCTCTCTCTGTCTAACTCTATCTGTCTCTGTCTCTCTCTGTCTCCATCTGTCACTCTGTCGGTCTCTCTCTGTCTCTCTCTGTCCCTTCTGTCTCTATCTCTGTATCTCTCTGTCTCTCTCTCTGTCTCTCTGTCTCTCTCTGTGTCTCTGTCTCTCTCTGTCTCTCTCTGTCTCTCTCAATGTATCTCTCTGTCTCACTATGTCTCTCTCTGTGTCTTTCTTTGTCTCTCTCTGTCTCTTTCTGTCTCTCTCTGTGTCTCTCTCTGTCTCTCTCTCTCTATCTCTGTCTCTCTCTGTCTTTCTCACTCTGTCTCTGTCTCTCTCTGTCCCTCTCTCTGTCTCTCTCTGTCTCTATCTCTGTCTCTCTCTGACTCTCTCTGTCTCTCTCTTTCTCTCTGTCTCTCTCTCTTTATCTCTCTGTCTCTCTCTGTCTCTCTCTGTCTCTCTCTCTCTGTGTCTCTCTCTGTCTTTCTCTGTCTCTATCTCTGTCTCTCTCTGTCTTTCTCTGGGTCTTCCTTTGTCTCTCTCTGTCTGTCTCTGTCTCACTCTCTGTCTTTCTCTGTCTCTCTCTGTGTCTCTCTCTGTCTTTCTCTGTCTCTATCTCTATCTCTCTCTGTCTCTCTCTGTCCTTCTGACTCTTTCTGTCTCTCTCTGTCTCTCTCTCTGTGTCTCTCTGTGTCTCTCTGTCTCTCTCTATGTCTTTCATTGTCTCTCTCTGTCTCTCTCTGTCTATCTCTCTGTCTCTCTCTGTCTCTCTCTGTCTCTCTCTGTCTCTATCTCTGTCTCTCTCTGTCTCTCTATGTCTCTCTTAATGTATCTCTCTGTCTCTCTATGTCTCTCTCTGTGTCTTTCTTTGTCTATCTCTGTCTCTCTCTCTCTCTGTGTCTCACTCTGTCTCTCTCTGTCTCACTCTCTGTCTCTGTCTCTGTCTCTGTCTCTGTCTCTCTCTGTCTCTCTCTCTAAATCTGTCTCTCTCTGTATTTCTCACTCTGTCTCTGTCTCTCTCTGTCCCTCTCTCTGTCTCTCTCTGTCTCTATCTCTGTCTCTCTCTGACTCTCTCTTTCTCTCTGTCTCTCTCTGTCTCTCTTTGTCTCTCTCTCTGTATCTCTCTGTGTCTCTCTGTGTCTCTCTGTGTCTCTCTCTGTGTCTCTCTGTGTCTCTCTCTGTCTCTCTCTGTGTCTCTCTGTGTCTCTCTGTGTCTCTCTGTCTCTCTCTGTGTCTCTCTCTGTCTCTCTCTGTCTATCTCTGTCTCTCTCTGTCTCTCTCAATGTATCTCTCTGTCTCTCTATGTCTCTCTCTGTGTCTTTCTTTGTCTCTCTCAGTCTCTCTCTCTCTCTGTCTCACTCTGTCTCTCTCTCTGTCTCTCTTTGTCTCTCTCTCTCTGTATATCTCTGTCTCTCTCTGTCTCTCTCTCTGTGTCTCTCTCTGTCTTTCTTTTTCTCTATCTATATTGCTCTCTGTCTCTCTGTGTGTCTTTTTTTGTCTCTCTCTGTCTCTCTCTGTCTCTCTCTGTCTCTCTCTGTCTCTCTTAGTCTCTCTCTGTGTCTTACATTGTCTCTCTCTGTCTCTCTCTGTCTTTCGGTGTCTCTCTCTCTGTCTCACTCTGTCTCACTCTCTGTCTCTCTCTGTCTCTATCTCTGTCTCTCTCTGTCTCTCTCTGTCTGTCTCTGTCTGTCTATGTCTATCTCTGTCTCTCTCTGTGTCTCTATGTGTCTCTCTCTGTGTCTCTCTGTGTCTCTCTGTCTCTCTCTGTGTCTCTCTCTGTCTCTATCTCTGTCTCTCTCTGTCTCTCTATGTCTCTCTCAATGTATCTCTCTGTCTCTCTATGTCTCTCTCTGTGTCTTTCTTTGTCTCTCTCTGTCTCTCTCTTTCTGTGTCTCACTCTGTCTCTCTCTGTCTCTCTCTCTGTCTCTGTCTCTGTCTCTCTCTCTGTCTCTCTCTGTCTCTCTCTCTAACTCTGTCTCTCTCTGTATTTCTCACTCTGTCTCTGTCTCTCTCTGTCCCTCTCTCTGTCTCTCTCTGTCTCTATCTCTGTCTCTCTCTGACTCTCTCTGTCTCTCTCTTTCTCTCTGTCTCTCTCTGTCTCTCTCTGTGTCTTTTTTTGTCTCTCTCTGTCTCTCTCTATCTCTCTCTGTCTCTCTTAGTCTCTCTCTGTGTCTTTCATTGTCTCTCTCTGTCTCTCTCTGTCTTTCGGTGTCTCTCTCTGTAACTCTCTCTATGTCTCTCTCTGTCTCTCTCTGTCTCTATCTCTGTCTCTCTCTGACTCTCTCTGTCTCTCTCTTTCTCTCTGTCTCTCTCTGTCTCTCTGTGTGTCTTTTTTTGTCTCTCTCTGTCTCTCTCTATCTCTCTCTGTCTCTCTCTGTCTCTCTTAGTCTCTCTCTGTGTCTTTCATTGTCTCTCTCTGTCTCTCTCTGTCTTTCGGTGTCTCTCTCTGTAACTCTCTCTATGTCTCTCTCTGTCTCTCTCTGTCTCTCTCTCTGTATCTCTCTGTCTCTCTTTGTCTCTCTCTGTGTCTTTCTTTGTCTCTCTCTGTCTCTCTTTGTCTCTCTCTGTAACTCTCTCTATGTCTCTCTCTGTCTCTCTCTTTCTCTATCTCTGTCTCTCTCTGTTTCTCTCTGTCTCTATCTCTCTGTGTGTCTCTTTCTTTCCTTCTCTCTGTCTCTATCTCTTTCTCTCTATGTCTCTCTCTGTCACTCTGTCTCTCTCTGTCTCTCTCTGTCTCTCTCTGTCTATCTGTCTCTCTCTGTCTCTCTCTGTCTCTCTCTCTGTCTCTCTCTGTCTCTCTCTGTGTCTTTCTTTGTCTCTCTCTGTCTCTCTCTTTCTGTGTCTCACTCTGTCTCTCTCTGTCTCTCTCTCTGTCTCTGTCTCTGTCTCTCTCTCTGTCTCTCTCTGTCTCTCTCTCTAACTCTGTCTCTCTCTGTATTTCTCACTCTGTCTCTGTCTCTCTCTGTCCCTCTCTCTGTCTCTCTCTGTCTCTATCTCTGTCTCTCTCTGACTCTCTCTGTCTCTCTCTTTCTCTCTGTCTCTCTCTGTCTCTCTCTCTCTGTGTCTCTCTCTGTCTTTCTCTGTCTCTATCTCTGTCTCTCTCTGTCTTTCTCTGGGTCTTCCTTTGTCTCTCTCTGTCTGTCTCTGTCTCACTCTCTGTCTTTCTCTGTCTCTCTCTGTGTCTCTCTCTGTCTTTCTCTGTCTCTATCTCTATCTCTCTCTGTCTCTCTCTGTCCTTCTGACTCTTTCTGTCTCTCTCTGTCTCTCTCTCTGTGTCTCTCTGTGTCTCTCTGTCTCTCTCTATGTCTTTCATTGTCTCTCTCTGTCTCTCTCTGTCTATCTCTCTGTCTCTCTCTGTCTCTCTCTGTCTCTATCTCTGTCTCTCTCTGTCTCTCTCTGTCTCTCTATGTCTCTCTTAATGTATCTCTCTGTCTCTCTATGTCTCTCTCTGTGTCTTCTTTGTCTCTCTCTGTCTCTCTCTCTCTCTGTGTCTCACTCTGTCTCTCTCTGTCTCACTCTCTGTCTCTGTCTCTGTCTCTCTCTCTGTCTCTCTCTGTCTCTCTCTCTAAATCTGTCTCTCTCTGTATTTCTCACTCAGTCTCTGTCTCTCTCTGTCCCTCTCTCTGTCTCTCTCTGTCTCTATCTCTGTCTCTCTCTGACTCTCTCTGTCTCTCTCTTTCTCTCTGTCTCTCTCTGTCTCTCTTTGTCTCTCTCTCTGTATCTCTCTGTGTCTCTCTGTGTCTCTCTCTGTGTCTCTCTGTGTCTCTCTCTGTCTCTCTCTGTGTCTCTCTGTGTCTCTCTGTGTCTCTCTGTCTCTCTCTGTGTCTCTCTCTGTCTCTCTCTGTCTATCTCTGTCTCTCTCTGTCTCTCTCAATGTATCTCTCTGTCTCTCTATGTCTCTCTCTGTGTCTTTCTTTGTCTCTCTCAGTCTCTCTCTCTCTCTGTCTCACTCTGTCTCTCTCTCTGTCTCTCTTTGTCTCTCTCTCTCTGTATATCTCTGTCTCTCTCTGTCTCTCTCTCTGTGTCTCTCTCTGTGTCTCTCTCTGTCTTTCTTTTTCTCTATCTATATCGCTCTCTGTCTCTCTCTGTGTCTTTTTTTGTCTCTCTCTGTCTCTCTCTGTCTCTCTCTGTCTCTCTCTGTCTCTCTTAGTCTCTCTCTGTGTCTTTCATTGTCTCTCTCTGTCTCTCTCTGTCTTTCGGTGTCTCTCTCTCTGTCTCTCTCTGTCTCACTCTCTGTCTCTCTCTGTCTCTATCTCTGTCTCTCTCTGTCTGTCTCTGTCTGTCTATGTCTATCTCTGTCTCTCTCTGTGTCTCTCTGTGTCTCTCTCTGTCTCTCTCTGTCTCTATCTCTGTCTCTCTCTGTCCTTCTGACTCTTTCTGTCTCTCTCTGTCTCTCTCTCTGTCTCTCTCTGTCTCTCTCCTTCTCTCTCTGTCTCTCTCTTTCCCTCTCTCTGTCTCTCTCTGTCTCTATCTCTGTCTCTCTCTGTCTCTCTCTGTAACTCTGTCTCTCTCTGTCTCTCTCTGTCTCTCTCTGTCTATCTGTCACTCTCTGTCTCTATCTCTGTATCTCTCTGTCTCTGTCTTTCTCTGTGTCTTTCTTTGTCTCGCTCTGTCTCTCTCTGTCTCTCTCTCTATGTCTCTCTTTGTCTCTCTCTTTCTCTATCTCTGTCTCTCTCTGTTTCTCTCTGTCTCTATCTGTCTCTCTCTCTGTCTCTCTCTGTCTCTCTCTGTCTCTCTCTGTCTCTCTCTTTCCCTCTCTCTGTCTCTCTCTGTCTCTATCTCTGTCTCTCTCTGTCACTCTGTCTCTCTCTGTCTCTCACTGTCTCTCTCTGTCTCTCTCTGTCTATCTGACTCTCTCTGTCTCTCTCTGTCTGTCTCTCTTTCTCTGTCTCTGTCTCTATCTGTCTCTCTCTGTCACTCTGTCTCTCTCTGTTTCTCTCTGTCTCTATCTGTCTCTCTGTCTCTATCTGTCTCTCTCTGTCTCTCTCTGTCCCTCACTCTGTATCTCTCTGTCTCTATCTCTGTCTCTCTCTGTCTCTCTCTGTCACTCTGTCCCTCTCTGTCTCTCTCTGTCTCTCTCTCTATCTCTCTCTCTCTCTGTCTCTCTCTGTCTCTCTCTGTCTAACTCTATCTGTCTCTGTCTCTCTCTGTCTCCATCTGTCACTCTGTCGGTCTCTCTCTGTCTCTCTCTGTCCCTTCTGTCTCTATCTCTGTATCTCTCTGTCTCTCTCTGTCTCTCTCTGTGTCTCTGTCTCTCTCTGTCTCTCTCTGTCTCTCTCAATGTATCTCTCTGTCTCACTATGTCTCTCTCTGTGTCTTTCTTTGTCTCTCTCTGTCTCTTTCTGTCTCTCTCTGTGTCTCTATCTGTCTCTCTCTCTGTCTCTCTCTGTCTCTCTCTGTCTCTCTCTGTCTCTCTCTTTCCCTCTCTCTGTCTCTCTCTGTCTCTATCTCTGTCTCTCTCTGTCACTCTGTCTCTCTCTGTCTCTCACTGTCTCTCTCTGTCTATCTGACTCTCTCTGTCTCTCTCTGTCTCTCTCTCTTTCTCTGTCTCTGTCTCTCTCTGTCTCTCTCTGTCACTCTGTCTCTCTCTGTTTCTCTCTGTCTCTATCTGTCTCTCTGTCTCTATCTGTCTCTCTCTGTCTCTCTCTGTCCCTCACTCTGTATCTCTCTGTCTCTATCTCTGTCTCTCTCTGTCTCTCTCTGTCACTCTGTCCCTCTCTGTCTCTCTCTGTCTCTCTCTCTCTCTCTCTCTCTCTCTGTCTCTCTCTGTCTCTCTCTGTCTAACTCTATCTGTCTCTGTCTCTCTCTGTCTCCATCTGTCACTCTGTCGGTCTCTCTCTGTCTCTCTCTGTCCCTTCTGTCTCTATCTCTGTATCTCTCTGTCTCTCTCTGTCTCTCTCTGTGTCTCTGTCTCTCTCTGTCTCTCTCTGTCTCTCTCAATGTATCTCTCTGTCTCACTATGTCTCTCTCTGTGTCTTTCTTTGTCTCTCTCAGTCTCTTTCTGTCTCTCTCTGTGTCTCTCTCTGTCTCTCTCTCTCTATCTCTGTCTCTCTCTGTCTTTCTCACTCTGTCTCTGTCTCTCTCTGTCCCTCTCTCTGTCTCTCTCTGTCTCTATCTCTGTCTCTCTCTGACTCTCTCTGTCTCTCTCTTTCTCTCTGTCTCTCTCTCTTTATCTCTCTGTCTCTCTCTGTCTCTCTCTGTCTCTCTCTCTCTGTGTCTCTCTCTGTCTTTCTCTGTCTCTATCTCTGTCTCTCTCTGTCTTTCTCTGGGTCTTCCTTTGTCTCTCTCTGTCTGTCTCTGTCTCACTCTCTGTCTTTCTCTGTCTCTCTCTGTGTCTCTCTCTGTCTTTCTCTGTCTCTATCTCTATCTCTCTCTGTCTCTCTCTGTCCTTCTGACTCTTTCTGTCTCTCTCTGTCTCTCTCTGTCTCTCTCTCTGTGTCTCTCTGTGTCTCTCTTTCTCTCTCTATGTCTTTCATTGTCTCTCTCTGTCTCTCTCTGTCTATCTCTCTGTCTCTCTCTGTCTCTCTCTGTCTCTCTCTGTCTCTATCTCTGTCTCTCTCTGTCTCTCTCTGTCTCTCTATGTCTCTCTTAATGTATCTCTCTGTCTCTCTATGTCTCTCTCTGTGTCTTCTTTGTCTCTCTCTGTCTCTCTCTCTCTCTGTGTCTCACTCTGTCTCTCTCTGTCTCACTCTCTGTCTCTGTCTCTGTCTCTCTCTCTGTCTCTCTCTGTCTCTCTCTCTCTAAATCTGTCTCACTCTGTATTTCTCACTCAGTCTCTGTCTCTCTCTGTCCCTCTCTCTGTCTCTCTCTGTCTCTATCTCTGTCTCTCTCTGACTCTCTCTGTCTCTCTCTTTCTCTCTGTCTCTCTCTGTCTCTCTTTGTCTCTCTCTCTGTATCTCTCTGTGTCTCTCTGTGTCTCTCTGTGTCTCTCTCTGTGTCTCTCTGTGTCTCTCTCTGTCTCTCTCTGTGTCTCTCTGTGTCTCTCTGTGTCTCTCTGTCTCTCTCTGTGTCTCTCTCTGTCTCTCTCTGTCTATCTCTGTCTCTCTCTGTCTCTCTCAATGTATCTCTCTGTCTCTCTATGTCTCTCTCTGTGTCTTTCTTTGTCTCTCTCAGTCTCTCTCTCTCTCTCTGTCTCACTCTGTCTCTCTCTCTGTCTCTCTTTGTCTCTCTCTCTGTATCTCTCTGTCTCTCTCTGTCTCTCTCTGTCTCTCTCTCTGTGTCTCTCTCTGTCTTTCTTTTTCTCTATCTATATCGCTCTCTGTCTCTCTCTGTGTCTTTTTTTGTCTCTCTCTGTCTCTCTCTGTCTCTCTCTGTCTCTCTCTGTCTCTCTTAGTCTCTCTCTGTGTCTTTCATTGTCTCTCTCTGTCTCTCTCTGTCTTTCGGTGTCTCTCTCTCTGTCTCTCTCTGTCTCACTCTCTGTCTCTCTCTGTCTGTCTCTGTCTGTCTATGTCTATCTCTGTCTCTCTCTGTGTCTCTCTGTGTCTCTCTCTGTCTCTCTCTGTCTCTATCTCTGTCTCTCTCTGTCTCTCTATGTCTCTCTCAATGTATCTCTCTGTCTCTCTCTGTCTCTCTTAGTCTCTCTCTGTGTCTTTCATTGTCTCTCTCTGTCTCTCTCTGTCTTTCGGTGTCTCTCTCTCTGTCTCTCTCTGTCTCACTCTCTGTCTCTCTCTGTCTCTATCTCTGTCTCTCTCTGTCTCTCTCTGTCTGTCTCTGTCTGTCTATGTCTATCTCTGTCTCTCTCTGTGTCTCTCTGTGTCTCTCTCTGTCTCTCTCTGTCTCTATCTCTGTCTCTCTCTGTCTCTCTATGTCTCTCTCAATGTATCTCTCTGTCTCTCTATGTCTCTCTCTGTGTCTTTCTTTGTCTCTCTCTGTCTCTCTCTTTCTGTGTCTCACTCTGTCTCTCTCTGTCTCTCTCTCTGTCTCTGTCTCTGTGTCTCTCTCTGTCTTTCTCTGTCTCTATCTCTGTCTCTCTCTGACTCTCTCTGTCTCTCTCTTTCTCTCTGTCTCTCTCTCTTTATCTCTCTGTCTCTCTCTGTCTCTCTCTGTCTCTCTCTGTCTCTCTCTGTCTCTCTCTGTCTCTCTCTCTCTGTGTCTCTCTCTGTCTTTCTCTGTCTCTATCTCTGTCTCTCTCTGTCTTTCTCTGGGTCTTCCTTTGTCTCTCTCTGTCTGTCTCTGTCTCACTCTCTGTCTTTCTCTGTCTCTCTCTGTGTCTCTCTCTGTCTTTCTCTGTCTCTATCTCTATCTCTCTCTGTCTCTCTCTGTCCTTCTGACTCTTTCTGTCTCTCTCTGTCTCTCTCTCTGTGTCTCTCTGTGTCTCTCTGTCTCTCTCTATGTCTTTCATTGTCTCTCTCTGTCTCTCTCTGTCTATCTCTCTGTCTCTCTCTGTCTCTCTCTGTCTCTCTCTGTCTCTATCTCTGTCTCTCTCTGTCTCTCTCTGTCTCTCTATGTCTCTCTTAATGTATCTCTCTGTCTCTCTATGTCTCTCTCTGTGTCTTCTTTGTCTCTCTCTGTCTCTCTCTCTCTCTGTGTCTCACTCTGTCTCTCTCTGTCTCACTCTCTGTCTCTGTCTCTGTCTCTCTCTCTGTCTCTCTCTGTCTCTCTCTCTAAATCTGTCTCTCTCTGTATTTCTCACTCTGTCTCTGTCTCTCTCTGTCCCTCTCTCTGTCTCTCTCTGTCTCTATCTCTGTCTCTCTCTGACTCTCTCTGTCTCTCTCTTTCTCTCTGTCTCTCTCTGTCTCTCTTTGTCTCTCTCTCTGTATCTCTCTGTGTCTCTCTGTGTCTCTCTGTGTCTCTCTCTGTGTCTCTCTGTGTCTCTCTCTGTCTCTCTCTGTGTCTCTCTGTGTCTTTCTGTGTCTCTCTGTCTCTCTCTGTGTCTCTCTCTGTCTCTCTCTGTCTATCTCTGTCTCTCTCTGTCTCTCTCAATGTATCTCTCTGTCTCTCTATGTCTCTCTCTGTGTCTTTCTTTGTCTCTCTCAGTCTCTCTCTCTCTCTGTCTCACTCTGTCTCTCTCTCTGTCTCTCTTTGTCTCTCTCTCTGTATCTCTCTGTCTCTCTCTGTCTCTCTCTGTCTCTCTCTCTGTGTCTCTCTCTGTCTTTCTTTTTCTCTATCTATATCGCTCTCTGTCTCTCTCTGTGTCTTTTTTTGTCTCTCTCTGTCTCTCTCTGTCTCTCTCTGTCTCTCTCTGTCTCTCTTAGTCTCTCTCTGTGTCTTTCATTGTCTCTCTCTGTCTCTCTCTGTCTTTCGGTGTCTCTCTCTCTGTCTCTCTCTGTCTCACTCTCTGTCTCTCTCTGTCTCTATCTCTGTCTCTCTCTGTCTCTCTCTGTCTGTCTCTGTCTGTCTATGTCTATCTCTGTCTCTCTCTGTGTCTCTCTGTGTCTCTCTCTGTCTCTCTCTGTCTCTATCTCTGTCTCTCTCTGTCCTTCTGACTCTTTCTGTCTCTCTCTGTCTCTCTCTCTGTCTCTCTCTGTCTCTCTCCTTCTCTCTCTCTGTCTCTCTCTTTCCCTCTCTCTGTCTCTCTCTGTCTCTATCTCTGTCTCTCTCTGTCTCTCTCTGTAACTCTGTCTCTCTCTGTCTCTCTCTGTCTCTCTCTGTCTATCTGTCACTCTCTGTCTCTATCTCTGTATCTCTCTGTCTCTGTCTTTCTCTGTGTCTTTCTTTGTCTCGCTCTGTCTCTCTCTGTCTCTCTCTCTATGTCTCTCTTTGTCTCTCTCTTTCTCTATCTCTGTCTCTCTCTGTTTCTCTCTGTCTCTATCTGTCTCTCTCTCTGTCTCTCTCTGTCTCTCTCTGTCTCTCTCTTTCCCTCTCTCTGTCTCTCTCTGTCTCTATCTCTGTCTCTCTCTGTCACTCTGTCTCTCTCTGTCTCTCACTGTCTCTCTCTGTCTCTCTCTGTCTATCTGACTCTCTCTGTCTCTCTCTGTCTGTCTCTCTTTCTCTGTCTCTGTCTCTCTCTGTCTCTCTCTGTCACTCTGTCTCTCTCTGTTTCTCTCTGTCTCTATCTGTCTCTCTGTCTCTATCTGTCTCTCTCTGTCTCTCTCTGTCCCTCACTCTGTATCTCTCTGTCTCTATCTCTGTCTCTCTCTGTCTCTCTCTGTCACTCTGTCCCTCTCTGTCTCTCTCTGTCTCTCTCTCTATCTCTCTCTCTCTCTCTGTCTCTCTCTGTCTCTCTCTGTCTAACTCTATCTGTCTCTGTCTCTCTCTGTCTCCATCTGTCACTCTGTCGGTCTCTCTCTGTCTCTCTCTGTCCCTTCTGTCTCTATCTCTGTATCTCTCTGTCTCTCTCTGTCTCTCTCTGTGTCTCTGTCTCTCTCTGTCTCTCTCTGTCTCTCTCAATGTATCTCTCTGTCTCACTATGTCTCTCTCTGTGTCTTTCTTTGTCTCTCTCTGTCTCTTTCTGTCTCTCTCTGTGTCTCTCTCTGTCTCTCTCTCTCTATCTCTGTCTCTCTCTGTCTTTCTCACTCTGTCTCTGTCTCTCTCTGTCCCTCTCTCTGTCTCTCTCTGTCTCTATCTCAGTCTCTCTCTGACTCTCTCTGTCTCTCTCTTTCTCTCTGTCTCTCTCTCTTTATCTCTCTGTCTCTCTCTGTCTCTCTCTGTCTCTCTCTCTCTGTGTCTCTCTCTGTCTTTCTCTGTCTCTATCTCTGTCTCTCTCTGTCTTTCTCTGGGTCTTCCTTTGTCTCTCTTTGTCTGTCTCTGTCTCACTCTCTGTCTTTCTCTGTCTCTCTCTGTGTCTCTCTCTGTCTTTCTCTGTCTCTATCTCTATCTCTCTCTGTCTCTCTCTGTCCTTCTGACTCTTTCTGTCTCTCTCTGTCTCTCTCTCTGTGTCTCTCTGTGTCTCTCTGTCTCTCTCTATGTCTTTCATTGTCTCTCTCTGTCTCTCTCTGTCTATCTCTCTGTCTCTCTCTGTCTCTCTCTGTCTCTCTCTGTCTCTATCTCTGTCTCTCTCTGTCTCTCTATGTCTCTCTTAATGTATCTCTCTGTCTCTCTATGTCTCTCTCTGTGTCTTCTTTGTCTCTCTCTGTCTCTCTCTCTCTCTGTGTCTCACTCTGTCTCTCTCTGTCTCACTCTCTGTCTCTGTCTCTGTCTCTCTCTCTGTCTCTCTCTGTCTCTCTCTCTAAATCTGTCTCTCTCTGTATTTCTCACTCAGTCTCTGTCTCTCTCTGTCCCTCTCTCTGTCTCTCTCTGTCTCTATCTCTGTCTCTCTCTGACTCTCTCTGTCTCTCTCTTTCTCTCTGTCTCTCTCTGTCTCTCTTTGTCTCTCTCTCTGTATCTCTCTGTGTCTCTCTGTGTCTCTCTGTGTCTCTCTCTGTGTCTCTCTGTGTCTCTCTCTGTCTCTCTCTGTGTCTCTCTGTGTCTCTCTGTGTCTCTCTGTCTCTCTCTGTGTCTCTCTCTGTCTCTCTCTGTCTATCTCTGTCTCTCTCTGTCTCTCTCAATGTATCTCTCTGTCTCTCTATGTCTCTCTCTGTGTCTTTCTTTGTCTCTCTCAGTCTCTCTCTCTCTCTGTCTCACTCTGTCTCTCTCTCTGTCTCTCTTTGTCTCTCTCTCTGTATCTCTCTGTCTCTCTCTGTCTCTCTCTGTCTCTCTCTCTGTGTCTCTCTCTGTCTTTCTTTTTCTCTATCTATATCGCTCTCTGTCTCTCTCTGTGTCTTTTTTTGTCTCTCTCTGTCTCTCTCTGTCTCTCTCTGTCTCTCTTAGTCTCTCTCTGTGTCTTTCATTGTCTCTCTCTCTGTCTCTCTGTCTTTCGGTGTCTCTCTCTCTGTCTCTCTCTGTCTCACTCTCTGTCTCTCTCTGTCTCTATCTCTGTCTCTCTCTGTCTCTCTCTGTCTGTCTCTGTCTGTCTATGTCTATCTCTGTCTCTCTCTGTGTCTCTCTGTGTCTCTCTCTGTCTCTCTCTGTCTCTATCTCTGTCTCTCTCTGTCTCTCTATGTCTCTCTCAATGTATCTCTCTGTCTCTCTCTGTCTCTCTTAGTCTCTCTCTGTGTCTTTCATTGTCTCTCTCTGTCTCTCTCTGTCTTTCGGTGTCTCTCTCTCTGTCTCTCTCTGTCTCACTCTCTGTCTCTCTCTGTCTCTATCTCTGTCTCTCTCTGTCTCTCTCTGTCTGTCTCTGTCTGTCTATGTCTATCTCTGTCTCTCTCTGTGTCTCTCTGTGTCTCTCTCTGTCTCTCTCTGTCTCTATCTCTGTCTCTCTCTGTCTCTCTATGTCTCTCTCAATGTATCTCTCTGTCTCTCTATGTCTCTCTCTGTGTCTTTCTTTGTCTCTCTCTGTCTCTCTCTTTCTGTGTCTCACTCTGTCTCTCTCTGTCTCTCTCTCTGTCTCTGTCTCTGTGTCTCTCTCTGTCTTTCTCTGTCTCTATCTCTATCTCTCTCTGTCTCTCTCTGTCCTTCTGACTCTTTCTGTCTCTCTCTGTCTCTCTCTCTGTGTCTCTCTGTGTCTCTCTGTCTCTCTCTATGTCTTTCATTGTCTCTCTCTGTCTCTCTCTGTCTATCTCTCTGTCTCTCTGTCTCTCTCTGTCTCTCTCTGTCTCTATCTCTGTCTCTCTGTCTCTCTATGTCTCTCTTAATGTATCTCTCTGTCTCTGTATGTCTCTCTCTGTGTCTTTCTTTGTCTCTCTCTGTCTCTCTCTCTCTGTGTGTCTCACTCTGTCTCTCTCTGTCTCTCTCTCTGTCTCTGTCTCTGTCTCTCTCTCTGTCTCTCTCTGTCTCTCTCTCTAAATCTGTCTCTCTCTGTATTGCTCACTCTGTCTCTGTCTCTCTCTGTCCCTCACTCTGTCTCTCTCTGTCTCTATCTCTGTCTCTCTCTGACTCTCTCTGTCTCTCTCTTTCTCTCTGTCTCTCTCTGTCTCTCTCTGTCTCTCTCAATGTATCTCTCTCTCTATGTCTCTCTCTGTGTCTTTCTTTGTCTCTCTCTGTCTCTCTCTGTCTCTCTGTGTGTCTCTCTCTGTCTCTCTCTCTATCTCTGTCTCTCTCTGTCTTTCTCACTCTGTCTCTGTCTCTCTCTGACTCTCTCTGTCTCTCTTAGTCTCTCTCTGTGTCTTTCATTGTCTCTCTCTCTGTCTCTCTCTGTCTTTCGGTGTCTCTCTCTCTGTCTCTCTCTGTCTCACTCTCTGTCTCTCTCTGTCTCTATCTCTGTCTCTCTCTGTCTCTCTCTGTCTGTCTCTGTCTGTCTATGTCTATCTCTGTCTCTCTCTGTGTCTCTCTGTGTCTCTCTCTGTCTCTCTCTGTCTCTATCTCTGTCTCTCTCTGTCTCTCTATGTCTTTCTCAATGTATCTCTCTGTCTCTCTCTGTCTCTCTTAGTCTCTCTCTGTGTCTTTCATTGTCTCTCTCTGTCTCTCTCTGTCTTTCGGTGTCTCTCTCTCTGTCTCTCTCTGTCTCACTCTCTGTCTCTCTCTGTCTCTATCTCTGTCTCTCTCTGTCTCTCTCTGTCTGTCTCTGTCTGTCTATGTCTATCTCTGTCTCTCTCTGTGTCTCTCTGTGTCTCTCTCTGTCTCTCTCTGTCTCTATCTCTGTCTCTCTCTGTCTCTCTATGTCTCTCTCAATGTATCTCTCTGTCTCTCTATGTCTCTCTCTGTGTCTTTCTTTGTCTCTCTCTGTCTCTCTCTTTCTGTGTCTCACTCTGTCTCTCTCTGTCTCTCTCTCTGTCTCTGTCTCTGTGTCTCTCTCTGTCTTTCTCTGTCTCTATCTCTATCTCTCTCTGTCTCTCTCTGTCCTTCTGACTCTTTCTGTCTCTCTCTGTCTCTCTCTCTGTGTCTCTCTGTGTCTCTCTGTCTCTCTCTATGTCTTTCATTGTCTCTCTCTGTCTCTCTCTGTCTATCTCTCTGTCTCTCTGTCTCTCTCTGTCTCTCTCTGTCTCTATCTCTGTCTCTCTGTCTCTCTATGTCTCTCTTAATGTATCTCTCTGTCTCTGTATGTCTCTCTCTGTGTCTTTCTTTGTCTCTCTCTGTCTCTCTCTCTCTGTGTGTCTCACTCTGTCTCTCTCTGTCTCTCTCTCTGTCTCTGTCTCTGTCTCTCTCTCTGTCTCTCTCTGTCTCTCTCTCTAAATCTGTCTCTATCTGTATTGCTCACTCTGTCTCTGTCTCTCTCTGTCCCTCTCTCTGTCTCTCTCTGTCTCTATCTCTGTCTCTCTCTGACTGTCTCTGTCTCTCTCTTTCTCTCTGTCTCTCTCTGTCTCTCTCTTTCTCTCTCAATGTATCTCTCTCTCTATGTCTCTCTCTGTGTCTTTCTTTGTCTCTCTCTGTCTCTCTCTGTCTCTCTGTGTGTCTCTCTCTGTCTCTCTCTCTATCTCTGTCTCTCTCTGTCTCTATCTCTGTCTCTCTCTGTCCTTCTGACTCTTTCTGTCTCTCTCTGTCTCTCTCTCTGTCTCTCTCTGTCTCTCTCCTTCTCTCTCTCTGTCTCTCTCTTTCCCTCTCTCTGTCTCTCTCTGTCTCTATCTCTGTCTCTCTCTGTCTCTCTCTGTAACTCTGTCTCTCTCTGTCTCTCTCTGTCTCTCTCTGTCTATCTGTCACTCTCTGTCTCTATCTCTGTATCTCTCTGTCTCTGTCTTTCTCTGTGTCTTTCTTTGTCTCGCTCTGTCTCTCTCTGTCTCTCTCTCTATGTCTCTCTTTGTCTCTCTCTTTCTCTATCTCTGTCTCTCTCTGTTTCTCTCTGTCTCTATCTGTCTCTCTCTCTGTCTCTCTCTGTCTCTCTCTGTCTCTCTCTGTCTCTCTCTTTCCCTCTCTCTGTCTCTCTCTGTCTCTATCTCTGTCTCTCTCTGTCACTCTGTCTCTCTCTGTCTCTCACTGTCTCTCTCTGTCTCTCTCTGTCTATCTGACTCTCTCTGTCTCTCTCTGTCTGTCTCTCTTTCTCTGTCTCTGTCTCCCTCTGTCTCTCTCTGTCACTCTGTCTCTCTCTGTTTCTCTCTGTCTCTATCTGTCTCTCTGTCTCTATCTGTCTCTCTCTGTCTCTCTCTGTCCCTCACTCTGTATCTCTCTGTCTCTATCTCTGTCTCTCTCTGTCTCTCTCTGTCTCTCTGTCCCTCTCCGTCTCTCTCTGTCTCTCTCTCTATCTCTCTCTCTCTCTGTCTCTCTCTGTCTCTCTCTGTCTAACTCTATCTGTCTCTGTCTCTCTCTGTCTCCATCTGTCACTCTGTCGGTCTCTCTCTGTCTCTCTCTGTCCCTTCTGTCTCTATCTCTGTATCTCTCTGTCTCTCTCTGTCTCTCTCTGTGTCTCTGTCTCTCTCTGTCTCTCTCTGTCTCTCTCAATGTATCTCTCTGTCTCACTATGTCTCTCTCTGTGTCTTTCTTTGTCTCTCTCTGTCTCTTTCTGTCTCTCTCTGTGTCTCTATCTGTCTCTCTCTCTGTCTCTCTCTGTCTCTCTCTGTCTCTCTCTTTCCCTCTCTCTGTCTCTATCTCTGTCTCTCTCTGTCACTCTGTCTCTCTCTGTCTCTCTCTGTCTATCTGATTCTCTCTGTCTCTCTCTGTCTCTCTCTCTTTCTCTGTCTCTGTCTCTCTCTGTCTCTCTCTGTCACTCTGTCTCTCTCTGTTTCTCTCTGTCTCTATCTGTCTCTCTGTCTCTATCTGTCTCTCTCTGTCTCTCTCTGTCCCTCACTCTGTATCTCTCTGTCTCTATCTCTGTCTCTCTCTGTCTCTCTCTGTCACTCTGTCCCTCTCTGTCTCTCTCTGTCTCTCTCTCTATCTCTCTCTCTCTCTGTCTCTCTCTGTCTCTCTCTGTCTAACTCTATCTGTCTCTGTCTCTCTCTGTCTCCATCTGTCACTCTGTCGGTCTCTCTCTGTCTCTCTCTGTCCCTTCTGTCTCTATCTCTGTATCTCTCTGTCTCTCTCTGTCTCTCTCTGTGTCTCTGTCTCTCTCTGTCTCTCTCTGTCTCTCTCAATGTATCTCTCTGTCTCACTATGTCTCTCTCTGTGTCTTTCTTTGTCTCTCTCTGTCTCTTTCTGTCTCTCTGTGTCTCTCTCTGTCTCTCTCTCTCTATCTCTGTCTCTCTCTGTCTTTCTCACTCTGTCTCTGTCTCTCTCTGTCCCTCTCTCTGTCTCTCTCTGTCTTTATCTCTGTCTCTCTCTGACTCTCTCTGTCTCTCTCTTTCTCTCTATCTCTCTCTCTTTATCTCTCTGTCTCTCTCTGTCTCTCTCTGTCTCTCTCTCTCTGTGTCTCTCTCTGTCTTTCTCTGTCTCTATCTCTGTCTCTCTCTGTCTTTCTCTGGGTCTTCCTTTGTCTCTCTCTGTCTGTCTCTGTCTCACTCTCTGTCTTTCTCTGTCTCTCTCTGTGTCTCTCTCTGTCTTTCTCTGTCTCTATCTCTATCTCTCTCTGTCTCTCTCTGTCCTTCTGACTCTTTCTGTCTCTCTCTGTCTCTCTCTCTGTGTCTCTCTGTGTCTCTCTGTCTCTCTCTATGTCTTTCATTGTCTCTCTCTGTCTCTCTCTGTCTATCTCTCTGTCTCTCTCTGTCTCTCTCTGTCTCTCTCTGTCTCTATCTCTGTCTCTCTCTGTCTCTCTCTGTCTCTCTATGTCTCTCTTAATGTATCTCTCTGTCTCTCTATGTCTCTCTCTGTGTCTTCTTTGTCTCTCTCTGTCTCTCTCTCTCTCTGTGTCTCACTCTGTCTCTCTCTGTCTCACTCTCTGTCTCTGTCTCTGTCTCTCTCTCTGTCTCTCTCTGTCTCTCTCTCTAAATCTGTCTCTCTCTGTATTTCTCACTCAGTCTCTGTCTCTCTCTGTCCCTCTCTCTGTCTCTCTCTGTCTCTATCTCTGTCTCTCTCTGACTCTCTCTGTCTCTCTCTTTCTCTCTGTCTCTCTCTGTCTCTCTTTGTCTCTCTCTCTGTATCTCTCTGTGTCTCTCTGTGTCTCTCTGTGTCTCTCTCTGTGTCTCTCTGTGTCTCTCTCTGTCTCTCTCTGTGTCTCTCTGTGTCTCTCTGTGTCTCTCTGTCTCTCTCTGTGTCTCTCTCTGTCTCTCTCTGTCTATCTCTGTCTCTCTCTGTCTCTCTCAATGTATCTCTCTGTCTCTCTATGTCTCTCTCTGTGTCTTTCTTTGTTTCTCTCAGTCTCTCTCTCTCTCTCTGTCTCACTCTGTCTCTCTCTCTGTCTCTCTTTGTCTCTCTCTCTCTGTATATCTCTGTCTCTCTCTGTCTCTCTCTCTGTGTCTCTCTCTGTGTCTCTCTCTGTCTTTCTTTTTCTCTATCTATATCGCTCTCTTTCTCTCTCTGTGTCTTTTTTTGTCTCTCTCTGTCTCTCTCTGTCTCTCTCTGTCTCTCTTAGTCTCTCTCTGTGTCTTTCATTGTCTCTCTCTGTCTCTCTCTGTCTTTCGGTGTCTCTCTCTCTGTCTCTCTCTGTCTCACTCTCTGTCTCTCTCTGTCTCTATCTCTGTCTCTCTCTGTCTCTCTCTGTCTGTCTCTGTCTGTCTATGTCTATCTCTGTCTCTCTCTGTGTCTCTCTGTGTCTCTCTCTGTCTCTCTCTGTCTCTATCTCTGTCTCTCTCTGTCCTTCTGACTCTTTCTGTCTCTCTCTGTCTCTCTCTCTGTCTCTCTCTGTCTCTCTCCTTCTCTCTCTCTGTCTCTCTCTTTCCCTCTCTCTGTCTCTCTCTGTCTCTATCTCTGTCTCTCTCTGTCTCTCTCTGTAACTCTGTCTCTCTCTGTCTCTCTCTGTCTCTCTCTGTCTATCTGTCACTCTCTGTCTCTATCTCTGTATCTCTCTGTCTCTGTCTTTCTCTGTGTCTTTCTTTGTCTCGCTCTGTCTCTCTCTGTCTCTCTCTCTATGTCTCTCTTTGTCTCTCTCTTTCTCTATCTCTGTCTCTCTCTGTTTCTCTCTGTCTCTATCTGTCTCTCTCTCTGTCTCTCTCTGTCTCTCTCTGTCTCTCTCTGTCTCTCTCTTTCCCTCTCTCTGTCTCTCTCTGTCTCTATCTCTGTCTCTCTCTGTCACTCTGTCTCTCTCTGTCTCTCACTGTCTCTCTCTGTCTCTCTCTGTCTATCTGACTCTCTCTGTCTCTCTCTGTCTGTCTCTCTTTCTCTGTCTCTGTCTCTCTCTGTCTCTCTCTGTCACTCTGTCTCTCTCTGTTTCTCTCTGTCTCTATCTGTCTCTCTGTCTCTATTTGTCTCTCTCTGTCTCTCTCTGTCCCTCACTCTGTATCTCTCTGTCTTTATCTCTGTCTCTCTCTGTCTCTCTCTGTCACTCTGTCCCTCTCTGTCTCTCTCTGTCTCTCTCTCTATCTCTCTCTCTCTCTGTCTCTCTCTGTCTCTCTCTGTCTAACTCTATCTGTCTCTGTCTCTCTCTGTCTCCATCTGTCACTCTGTCGGTCTCTCTCTGTCTCTCTCTGTCCCTTCTGTCTCTATCTCTGTATCTCTCTGTCTCTCTCTGTCTCTCTCTGTGTCTCTGTCTCTCTCTGTCTCTCTCTGTCTCTCTCAATGTATCTCTCTGTCTCACTATGTCTCTCTCTGTGTCTTTCTTTGTCTCTCTCTGTCTTTTTCTGTCTCTCTCTGTGTCTCTCTCTGTCTCTCTCTCTCTATCTCTGTCTCTCTCTGTCTTTCTCACTCTGTCTCTGTCTCTCTCTGTCCCTCTCTCTGTCTCTCTCTGTCTCTATCTCTGTCTCTCTCTGACTCTCTCTGTCTCTCTCTTTCTCTCTATCTCTCTCTCTTTATCTCTCTGTCTCTCTCTGTCTCTCTCTCTCTGTGTCTCTCTCTGTCTTTCTCTGTCTCTATCTCTGTCTCTCTCTGTCTTTCTCTGGGTCTTCCTTTGTCTCTCTCTGTCTGTCTCTGTCTCACTCTCTGTCTTTCTCTGTCTCTCTCTGTGTCTCTCTCTGTCTTTCTCTGTCTCTATCTCTATCTCTCTCTGTCTCTCTCTGTCCTTCTGACTCTTTCTGTCTCTCTCTGTCTCTCTCTCTGTGTCTCTCTGTGTCTCTCTGTCTCTCTCTATGTCTTTCATTGTCTCTCTCTTTCTCTCTCTGTCTATCTCTCTGTCTCTCTCTGTCTCTCTCTGTCTCTCTCTGTCTCTATCTCTGTCTCTCTCTGTCTCTCTATGTCTCTCTTAATGTATCTCTCTGTCTCTCTATGTCTCTCTCTGTGTCTTCTTTGTCTCTCTCTGTCTCTCTCTCTCTCTGTGTCTCACTCTGTCTCTCTCTGTCTCACTCTCTGTCTCTGTCTCTGTCTCTCTCTCTGTCTCTCTCTGTCTCTCTCTCTAAATCTGTCTCTCTCTGTATTTCTCACTCAGTCTCTGTCTCTCTCTGTCCCTCTCTCTGTCTCTCTCTGTCTCTATCTCTGTCTCTCTCTGACTCTCTCTGTCTCTCTCTTTCTCTCTGTCTCTCTCTGTCTCTCTTTGTCTCTCTCTCTGTATCTCTCTGTGTCTCTCTGTGTCTCTCTGTGTCTCTCTCTGTGTCTCTCTGTGTCTCTCATGTCTCTCTCTGTGTCTCTCTGTGTCTCTCTGTGTCTCTCTGTCTCTCTCTGTGTCTCTCTCTGTCTCTCTCTGTCTATCTCTGTCTCTCTCTGTCTCTCTCAATGTATCTCTCTGTCTCTCTATGTCTCTCTCTGTGTCTTTCTTTGTCTCTCTCAGTCTCTCTCTCTCTCTCTCTGTCTCACTCTGTCTCTCTCTCTGTCTCTCTTTGTCTCTCTCTCTCTGTATATCTCTGTCTCTCTCTGTCTCTCTCTCTGTGTCTCTCTCTGTGTCTCTCTCTGTCTTTCTTTTTCTCTATCTATATCGCTCTCTGTCTCTCTCTGTGTCTTTTTTTGTCTCTCTCTGTCTCTCTCTGTCTCTCTCTGTCTCTCTTAGTCTCTCTCTGTGTCTTTCATTGTCTCTCTCTGTCTCTCTCTGTCTTTCGGTGTCTCTCTCTCTGTCTCTCTCTGTCTCACTCTCTGTCTCTCTCTGTCTCTATCTCTGTCTCTCTCTGTCTCTCTCTGTCTGTCTCTGTCTGTCTATGTCTATCTCTGTCTCTCTCTGTGTCTCTCTGTGTCTCTCTCTGTCTCTCTCTGTCTCTATCTCTGTCTCTCTCTGTCCTTCTGACTCTTTCTGTCTCTCTCTGTCTCTCTCTCTGTCTCTCTCTGTCTCTCTCCTTCTCTCTCTCTGTCTCTCTCTTTCCCTCTCTCTGTCTCTCTCTGTCTCTATCTCTGTCTCTCTCTGTCTCTCTCTGTAACTCTGTCTCTCTCTGTCTCTCTCTGTCTCTCTCTGTCTATCTGTCACTCTCTGTCTCTATCTCTGTATCTCTCTGTCTCTGTCTTTCTCTGTGTCTTTCTTTGTCTCGCTCTGTCTCTCTCTGTCTCTCTCTCTATGTCTCTCTTTGTCTCTCTCTTTCTCTATCTCTGTCTCTCTCTGTTTCTCTCTGTCTCTATCTGTCTCTCTCTCTGTCTCTCTCTGTCTCTCTCTGTCTCTCTCTGTCTCTCTCTTTCCCTCTCTCTGTCTATCTCTGTCTCTATCTCTGTCTCTCTCTGTCACTCTGTCTCTCTCTGTCTCTCACTGTCTCTCTCTGTCTCTCTCTGTCTATCTGACTCTCTCTGTCTCTCTCTGTCTGTCTCTCTTTCTCTGTCTCTGTCTCCCTCTGTCTCTCTCTGTCACTCTGTCTCTCTCTGTTTCTCTCTGTCTCTATCTGTCTCTCTGTCTCTATCTGTCTCTCTCTGTCTCTCTCTGTCCCTCACTCTGTATCTCTCTGTCTCTATCTCTGTCTCTCTCTGTCTCTCTCTGTCACTCTGTCCCTCTCTGTCTCTCTCTGTCTCTCTCTCTATCTCTCTCTCTCTCTGTCTCTCTCTGTCTCTCTCTGTCTAACTCTATCTGTCTCTGTCTCTCTCTGTCTCCATCTGTCACTCTGTCGGTCTCTCTCTGTCTCTCTCTGTCCCTTCTGTCTCTATCTCTGTATCTCTCTGTCTCTCTCTGTCTCTCTCTGTGTCTCTGTCTCTCTCTGTCTCTCTCTGTCTCTCTCAATGTATCTCTCTGTCTCACTATGTCTCTCTCTGTGTCTTTCTTTGTCTCTCTCTGTCTCTTTCTGTCTCTCTCTGTGTCTCTATCTGTCTCTCTCTCTGTCTCTCTCTGTCTCTCTCTGTCTCTCTCTTTCCCTCTCTCTGTCTCTCTCTGTCTCTATCTCTGTCTCTCTCTGTCAAACTGTCTCTCTCTGTCTCTCACTGTCTCTCTCTGTCTATCTGACTCTCTCTGTCTCTCTCTGTCTCTCTCTCTTTCTCTGTCTCTGTCTCTCTCTGTCTCTCTCTGTCACTCTGTCTCTCTCTGTTTCTCTCTGTCTCTATCTGTCTCTCTGTCTCTATCTGTCTCTCTCTGTCTCTCTCTGTCCCTCACTCTGTATCTCTCTGTCTCTATCTCTGTCTCTCTCTGTCTCTCTCTGTCACTCTTTCCCTCTCTGTCTCTCTCTGTCTCTCTCTCTCTGTTTCTCTCTGTCTCTCTCTGTCTAACTCTATCTGTCTCTGTCTCTCTCTGTCTCCATCTGTCACTCTGTCGGTCTCTCTCTGACTCTCTCTGTCCCTTCTGTCTCTATCTCTGTATCTCTCTGTCTCTCTCTGTCTCTCTCTGTGTCTCTGTCTCTCTCTGTCTCTCTCTGTCTCTCTCAATGTATCTCTCTGTCTCACTATGTCTCTCTCTGTGTCTTTCTTTGTCTCTCTCTGTCTCTTTCTGTCTCTCTCTGTGTCTCTCTCTGTCTCTCTCTCTCTATCTCTGTCTCTCTCCGTCTTTCTCACTCTGTCTCTGTCTCTCTCTGTCCCTCTCTCTGTCTCTCTCTGTCTCTATCTCTGTCTCTCTCTGACTCTCTCTGTCTCTCTCTTTCTCTCTGTCTCTCTCTCTTTATCTCTCTGTCTCTCTCTGTCTCTCTCTGTCTCTCTCTCTCTGTGTCTCTCTCTGTCTTTCTCTGTCTCTATCTCTGTCTCTCTCTGTCTTTCTCTGGGTCTTCCTTTGTCTCTCTCTGTCTGTCTCTGTCTCACTCTCTGTCTTTCTCTGTCTCTCTCTGTGTCTCTCTCTGTCTTTCTCTGTCTCTATCTCTATCTCTCTCTGTCTCTCTCTGTCCTTCTGACTCTTTCTGTCTCTCTCTGTCTCTCTCTGTCTCTCTCTCTGTGTCTCTCTGTGTCTCTCTGTCTCTCTCTATGTCTTTCATTGTCTCTCTCTGTCTCTCTCTGTCTATCTCTCTGTCTCTCTCTGTCTCTCTCTGTCTCTCTCTGTCTCTATCTCTGTCTCTCTCTGTCTCTCTCTGTCTCTCTATGTCTCTCTTAATGTATCTCTCTGTCTCTCTATGTCTCTCTCTGTGTCTTCTTTGTCTCTCTCTGTCTCTCTCTCTCTCTGTGTCTCACTCTGTCTCTCTCTGTCTCACTCTCTGTCTCTGTCTCTGTCTCTCTCTCTGTCTCTCTCTGTCTCTCTCTCTAAATCTGTCTCACTCTGTATTTCTCACTCAGTCTCTGTCTCTCTCTGTCCCTCTCTCTGTCTCTCTCTGTCTCTATCTCTGTCTCTCTCTGACTCTCTCTGTCTCTCTCTTTCTCTCTGTCTCTCTCTGTCTCTCTTTGTCTCTCTCTCTGTATCTCTCTGTGTCTCTCTGTGTCTCTCTGTGTCTCTCTCTGTGTCTCTCTGTGTCTCTCTCTGTCTCTCTCTGTGTCTCTCTGTGTCTCTCTGTCTCTCTCTGTGTCTCTCTCTGTCTCTCTCTGTCTATCTCTGTCTCTCTCTGTCTCTCTCAATGTATCTCTCTGTCTCTCTATGTCTCTCTCTGTGTCTTTCTTTGTCTCTCTCAGTCTCTCTCTCTCTCTCTGTCTCACTCTGTCTCTCTCTCTGTCTCTCTTTGTCTCTCTCTCTGTATCTCTCTGTCTCTCTCTGTCTCTCTCTGTCTCTCTCTCTGTGTCTCTCTCTGTCTTTCTTTTTCTCTATCTATATCGCTCTCTGTCTCTCTCTGTGTCTTTTTTTGTCTCTCTCTGTCTCTCTCTGTCTCTCTCTGTCTCTCTCTGTCTCTCTTAGTCTCTCTCTGTGTCTTTCATTGTCTCTCTCTGTCTCTCTCTGTCTTTCGGTGTCTCTCTCTCTGTCTCTCTCTGTCTCACTCTCTGTCTCTCTCTGTCTCTATCTCTGTCTCTCTCTGTCTCTCTCTGTCTGTCTCTGTCTGTCTATGTCTATCTCTGTCTCTCTCTGTGTCTCTCTGTGTCTCTCTCTGTCTCTCTCTGTCTCTATCTCTGTCTCTCTCTGTCCTTCTGACTCTTTCTGTCTCTCTCTGTCTCTCTCTCTGTCTCTCTCTGTCTCTCTCCTTCTCTCTCTCTGTCTCTCTCTTTCCCTCTCTCTGTCTCTCTCTGTCTCTATCTCTGTCTCTCTCTGTCTCTCTCTGTAACTCTGTCTCTCTCTGTCTCTCTCTGTCTCTCTCTGTCTATCTGTCACTCTCTGTCTCTATCTCTGTATCTCTCTGTCTCTGTCTTTCTCTGTGTCTTTCTTTGTCTCGCTCTGTCTCTCTCTGTCTCTCTCTCTATGTCTCTCTTTGTCTCTCTCTTTCTCTATCTCTGTCTCTCTCTGTTTCTCTCTGTCTCTATCTGTCTCTCTCTCTGTCTCTCTCTGTCTCTCTCTGTCTCTCTCTGTCTCTCTCTTTCCCTCTCTCTGTCTATCTCTGTCTCTATCTCTGTCTCTCTCTGTCACTCTGTCTCTCTCTGTCTCTCACTGTCTCTCTCTGTCTCTCTCTGTCTATCTGACTCTCTCTGTCTCTCTCTGTCTCTCTCTCTTTCTCTGTCTCTGTCTCTCTCTGTCTCTCTCTGTCACTCTGTCTCTCTCTGTTTCTCTCTGTCTCTATCTGTCTCTCTGTCTCTATCTGTCTCTCTCTGTCTCTCTCTGTCCCTCACTCTGTATCTCTCTGTCTCTATCTCTGTCTCTCTCTGTCTCTCTCTGTCACTCTGTCCCTCTCTGTCTCTCTCTGTCTCTCTCTCTATCTCTCTCTCTCTCTGTCTCTCTCTGTCTCTCTCTGTCTAACTCTATCTGTCTCTGTCTCTCTCTGTCTCCATCTGTCACTCTGTCGGTCTCTCTCTGTCTCTCTCTGTCCCTTCTGTCTCTATCTCTGTATCTCTCTGTCTCTCTCTGTCTCTCTCTGTGTCTCTGTCTCTCTCTGTCTCTCTCTGTCTCTCTCAATGTATCTCTCTGTCTCACTATGTCTCTCTCTGTGTCTTTCTTTGTCTCTCTCTGTCTCTTTCTGTCTCTCTCTGTGTCTCTCTCTGTCTCTCTCTCTCTATCTCTATCTCTCTCTGTCTTTCTCACTCTGTCTCTGTCTCTCTCTGTCCCTCTCTCTGTCTCTCTCTGTCTCTATCTCTGTCTCTCTCTGACTCTCTCTGTCTCTCTCTTTCTCTCTGTCTCTCTCTCTTTATCTCTCTGTCTCTCTCTGTCTCTCTCTGTCTCTCTCTGTCTCTCTCTCTCTGTGTCTCTCTCTGTCTTTCTCTGTCTCTATCTCTGTCTCTCTCTGTCTTTCTCTGGGTCTTCCTTTGTCTCTCTCTGTCTGTCTCTGTCTCACTCTCTGTCTTTCTCTGTCTCTCTCTGTGTCTCTCTCTGTCTTTCTCTGTCTCTATCTCTATCTCTCTCTGTCTCTCTCTGTCCTTCTGACTCTTTCTGTCTCTCTCTGTCTCTCTCTCTGTGTCTCTCTGTGTCTCTCTGTCTCTCTCTATGTCTTTCATTGTCTCTCTCTGTCTCTCTCTGTCTATCTCTCTGTCTCTCTCTGTCTCTCTCTGTCTCTCTCTGTCTCTACCTCTGTCTCTCTCTGTCTCTCTATGTCTCTCTTAATGTATCTCTCTGTCTCTCTATGTCTCTCTCTGTGTCTTCTTTGTCTCTCTCTGTCTCTCTCTCTCTGTGTCTCACTCTGTCTCTCTCTGTCTCACTCTCTGTCTCTGTCTCTGTCTCTCTCTCTGTCTCTCTCTGTCTCTCTCTCTAAATCTGTCTCTCTCTGTATTTCTCACTCAGTCTCTGTCTCTCTCTGTCCCTCTCTCTGTCTCTCTCTGTCTCTATCTCTGTCTCTCTCTGACTCTCTCTGTCTCTCTCTTTCTCTCTGTCTCTCTCTGTCTCTCTTTGTCTCTCTCTCTGTATCTCTCTGTGTCTCTCTGTGTCTCTCTCTGTGTCTCTCTGTGTCTCTCTCTGTCTCTCTCTGTGTCTCTCTGTGTCTCTCTGTGTCTCTCTGTCTCTCTCTGTGTCTCTCTCTGTCTCTCTCTGTCTATCTCTGTCTCTCTCTGTCTCTCTCAATGTATCTCTCTGTCTCTCTATGTCTCTCTCTGTGTCTTTCTTTGTCTCTCTCAGTCTCTCTCTCTCTCTCTGTCTCACTCTGTCTCTCTCTCTGTCTCTCTTTGTCTCTCTCTCTGTATCTCTCTGTCTCTCTCTGTCTCTCTCTGTCTCTCTCTCTGTGTCTCTCTCTGTCTTTCTTTTTCTCTATCTATATCGCTCTCTGTCTCTCTCTGTGTCTTTTTTTGTCTCTCTTTGTCTCTCTCTTTCTCTCTCTGTCTCTCTCTGTCTCTCTTAGTCTCTCTCTGTGTCTTTCATTGTCTCTCTCTCTGTCTTTCGGTGTCTCTCTCTGTCTCTCTCTGTCTCACTCTCTGTCTCTCTCTGTCTCTATCTCTGTCTCTCTCTGTCTCTCTCTGTCCGTCTCTGTCTGTCTATGTCTATCTCTGTCTCTCTCTGTGTCTCTATCTCTGTCTCTCTCTGTCTCTCTATGTCTCTCTCAATGTATCTCTCTGTCTCTCTCTGTCTCTCTTAGTCTCTCTCTGTGTCTTTCATTGTCTCTCTCTGTCTCTCTCTGTCTTTCGGTGTCTCTCTCTCTGTCTCTCTCTGTCTCACTCTCTGTCTCTCTCTGTCTCTATCTCTGTCTCTCTCTGTCTCTCTCTGTCTGTCTCTGTCTGTCTATGTCTATCTCTGTCTCTCTCTGTGTCTCTCTGTGTCTCTCTCTGTCTCTCTCTGTCTCTATCTCTGTCTCTCTCTGTCTCTCTATGTCTCTCTCAATGTATCTCTCTGTCTCTCTATGTCTCTCTCTGTGTCTTTCTTTGTCTCTCTCTGTCTCTCTCTTTCTGTGTCTCACTCTGTCTCTCTCTGTCTCTCTCTCTGTCTCTGTCTCTGTGTCTCTCTCTGTCTTTCTCTGTCTCTATCTCTATCTCTCTCTGTCTCTCTCTGTCCTTCTGACTCTTTCTGTCTCTCTCTGTCTCTCTCTCTGTGTCTCTCTGTGTCTCTCTGTCTCTCTCTATGTCTTTAATTGTCTCTCTCTGTCTCTCTCTGTCTATCTCTCTGTCTCTCTGTCTCTCTCTGTCTCTCTCTGTCTCTATCTCTGTCTCTCTGTCTCTCTATGTCTCTCTTAATGTATCTCTCTGTCTCTGTATGTCTCTCTCTGTGTCTTTCTTTGTCTCTCTCTGTCTCTCTCTCTCTCTGTGTCTCACTCTGTCTCTCTCTGTCTCTCTCTCTGTCTCTGTCTCTGTCTCTCTCTCTGTCTCTCTCTGTCTCTCTCTCTATATCTGTCTCTCTCTGTATTTCTCACTCTGTCTCTGTCTCTCTCTGTCCCTCTCTCTGTCTCTCTCTGTCTCTATCTCTGTCTCTCTCTGACTCTCTCTGTCTCTCTCTTTCTCTCTGTCTCTCTCTGTCTCTCTTTGTCTCTCTCTCTGTATCTCTCTGTGTCTCTCTGTGTCTCTCTGTGTCTCTCTCTGTGTCTCTCTGTGTCTCTCTCTGTCTCTCTCTGTGTCTCTCTGTGTCTCTCTGTGTCTCTCTGTCTCTCTCTGTGTCTCTCTCTGTCTCTCTCTGTCTATCTCTGTCTCTCTCTGTCTCTCTCAATGTATCTCTCTGTCTCTCTATGTCTCTCTCTGTGTCTTTCTTTGTCTCTCTCAGTCTCTCTCTCTCTCTCTGTCTCACTCTGTCTCTCTCTCTGTCTCTCTTTGTCTCTCTCTCTGTATCTCTCTGTCTCTCTCTGTCTCTCTCTGTCTCTCTCTCTGTGTCTCTCTCTGTCTTTCTTTTTCTCTATCTATATCGCTCTCTGTCTCTCTCTGTGTCTTTTTTTGTCTCTCTCTGTCTCTCTCTGTCTCTCTCTGTCTCTCTTAGTCTCTCTCTGTGTCTTTCATTGTCTCTCTCTGTCTCTCTCTGTCTTTCGGTGTCTCTCTCTCTGTCTCTCTCTGTCTCACTCTCTGTCTCTCTCTGTCTCTATCTCTGTCTCTCTCTGTCTCTCTCTGTCTGTCTCTGTCTGTCTATGTCTATCTCTGTCTCTCTCTGTGTCTCTCTGTGTCTCTCTCTGTCTCTCTCTGTCTCTATCTCTGTCTCTCTCTGTCTCTCTATGTCTCTCTCAATGTATCTCTCTGTCTCTCTCTGTCTCTCTTAGTCTCTCTCTGTGTCTTTCATTGTCTCTCTCTGTCTCTCTCTGTCTTTCGGTGTCTCTCTCTCTGTCTCACTCTGTCTCACTCTCTGTCTCTCTCTGTCTCTATCTCTGTCTCTCTCTGTCTCTCTCTGTCTGTCTCTGTCTGTCTATGTCTATCTCTGTCTCTCTCTGTGTCTCTCTGTGTCTCTCTCTGTCTCTCTCTGTCTCTATCTCTGTCTCTCTCTGTCTCTCTATGTCTCTCTCAATGTATCTCTCTGTCTCTCTATGTCTCTCTCTGTGTCTTTCTTTGTCTCTCTCTGTCTCTCTCTTTCTGTGTCTCACTCTGTCTCTCTCTGTCCTTCTCTCTGTCTCTGTCTCTGTGTCTCTCTCTGTCTTTCTCTGTCTCTATCTCTATCTCTCTCTGTCTCTCTCTGTACTTCTGACTCTTTCTGTCTCTCTCTGTCTCTCTCTCTGTGTCTCTCTGTGTCTCTCTGTCTCTCTCTATGTCTTTCATTGTCTCTCTCTGTCTCTCTCTGTCTATCTCTCTGTCTCTCTGTCTCTCTCTGTCTCTCTCTGTCTCTATCTCTGTCTCTCTGTCTCTCTATGTCTCACTCAATGTATCTCTCTGTCTCTCTATGTCTCTCTCTGTGTCTTTCTTTGTCTCTCTCTGTCTCTCTCTCTCTCTGTGTCTCACTCTGTCTCTCTCTGTCTCTCTCTCTGTCTCTGTCTCTGTCTCTCTCTCTGTCTCTCTCTGTCTCTCTCTCTAAATCTGTCTCTCTCTGTATTTCTCACTCTGTCTCTGTCTCTCTCTGTCTCACTCTCTGTCTCTCTCTGTCTCTATCTCTGTCTCTCTGTCTCTCTCTGTCTCTCTCTGTCCTTCTGTATCTTTCTGTCTTCTCTGTCTCTCTCTCTGTTTCTCTCTGTCTCTCTCTGTCTCTCTGTGTCTTTGTTTGTCTCTCTCTGTCTCTCTCTGTCTCTCTGTGTCTCTCTCTCTGTCTCTCTCTGTCTCTCTCTGTCTCTATCTCTGTCTCTCTCTGTCTCTCTCTGTCTCTCTCTGTCTGTCTCTGTCTCCCTGTGTCTCTCTCTCTGTCTCTCTCTCTGTCTCTCTGTGTTTTTCTTTGTCTCTCTCTGTCTCTCTCTCTGTCTCTCTCTGTTTCTCTCTGTCTCTCTGTGTTTTTCTTTGTCTCTCTCTGTCTCTCTCTGTTTCTCTCTCTGTCTCACTCTGTCTCTCTCTGTCTCTCTCTGTCTCTTTCTCTGTCTCTCTCCCTGTCTCTCTCTCTGTCTCTCTCTATGTCTCTCTCTCTTTCTCACTCTGTGTATCTCTGTCTCACTCTGTGTCTCTCTCTGTCTCTCTCTGTCTCTCTCTGTCTCTCTCTCTGTCTCTCTGTCTCTCTCTGTCTCTCTCTGTCTCTCTCTGTCTCTATCTCTGTCTCTCTCGGTCTCTCTCTGTCTCTCTCTGTCTGTCTTTGTCTCTCTGTGTGTCTCTCTGTGTGTCTCTCTGTGTCTCTCTGTCTCTCTCAATGTATCTCTCTGTCTCTCTATGTCTCTCTCTGTCTTTCTTTGTCTCTCTCTGTCTCTCTCTGTCTCTCTTTGTGTCTCTCTCTGTCTCTCTCTCTATCTCTGTCTCTCTCTGTCTTTCTTACTCTGTCTCTGTCTCTCTCTGTCTCTCTCTCTGTCTCTGTCTCTGTCTCTCTCTCTGTCTCTCTCTGTCTCTCTCTCTAAATCTGTCTCTCTCTGTATTTCTCACTCTGTCTCTGTCTCTCTCTGTCTCACTCTCTGTCTCTCTCTGTCTCTATCTCTGTCTCTCTGTCTCTCTCTGTCTCTCTCTGTCCTTCTGTATCTTTCTGTCTTCTCTGTCTCTCTCTCTGTTTCTCTCTGTCACTCTCTGTCTCTCTGTGTCTTTATTTGTCTCTCTCTGTCTCTCTCTGTATCTCTGTGTCTCTCTCTCTGTCTCTCTCTGTCTCTCTCTGTCTCTATCTCTGTCTCTCTCTGTCTCTCTCTGTCTCTCTCTGTCTGTCTCTGTCTCCCTGTGTCTCTCTCTCTGTCTCTCTCTGTCTCTCTCTCTAAATCTGTCTCTCTCTGTATTTCTCACTCAGTCTCTGTCTCTCTCTGTCCCTCTCTCTGTCTCTCTCTGTCTCTATCTCTGTCTCTCTCTGACTCTCTCTGTCTCTCTCTTTCTCTCTGTCTCTCTCTGTCTCTCTTTGTCTCTCTCTCTGTATCTCTCTGTGTCTCTCTGTGTCTCTCTGTGTCTCTCTCTGTGTCTCTCTGTGTCTCTCTCTGTCTCTCTCTGTGTCTCTCTGTGTCTCTCTGTGTCTCTCTGTCTCTCTCTGTGTCTCTCTCTGTCTCTCTCTGTCTATCTCTGTCTCTCTCTGTCTCTCTCAATGTATCTCTCTGTCTCTCTATGTCTCTCTCTGTGTCTTTCTTTGTTTCTCTCAGTCTCTCTCTCTCTCTCTGTCTCACTCTGTCTCTCTCTCTGTCTCTCTTTGTCTCTCTCTCTGTATCTCTCTGTCTCTCTCTGTCTCTCTCTGTCTCTCTCTCTGTGTCTCTCTCTGTCTTTCTTTTTCTCTATCTATATCGCTCTCTATCTCTCTCTGTGTCTTTTTTGTCTCTCTCTGTCTCTCTCTGTCTCTCTCTGTCTCTCTCTGTCTCTCTTAGTCTCTCTCTGTGTCTTTCATTGTCTCTCTCTGTCTCTCTCTGTCTCTCTCTGTCTCACTCTCTGTCTCTCTCTGTCTCTATCTCTGTCTCTCTCTGTCTCTCTCTGTCTGTCTCTGTCTGTCTATGTCTATCTCTGTCTCTCTCTGTGTCTCTCTGTGTCTCTCTGTGTCTCTCTCTGTCTCTATCTCTGTCTCTCTCTGTCTCTCTATGTCTCTCTCAATGTATCTCTCTGTCTCTCTCTGTCTCTCTTAGTCTCTCTCTGTGTCTTTCATTGTCTCTCTCTGTCTCTCTCTGTCTCACTCTCTGTCTCTCTCTGTCTCTATCTCTGTCTCTCTCTGTCTGTCTCTGTCTGTCTATGTCTATCTCTGTCTCTTTCTGTGTCTCTCTGTGTCTCTCTCTGTCTCTCTCTGTCTCTATCTCAGTCTCTCTCTGTCTCTCTATGTCTCTCTCAATGTATCTCTCTGTCTCTCTATGTCTCTCTCTGTGTCTTTCTTTGTCTCTCTCTGTCTCTCTCTTTCTGTGTCTCACTCTGTCTCTCTCTGTCTCTCTCTCTGTCTCTGTCTCTGTGTCTCTCTCTGTCTTTCTCTGTCTCTATCTCTGTCTCTCTCTGACTCTCTCTGTCTCTCTCTTTCTCTCTGTCTCTCTCTCTTTATCTCTCTGTCTCTCTCTGTCTCTCTCTGTCTCTCTCTGTCTCTCTCTGTCTCTCTCTGTCTCTCTCTCTCTGTGTCTCTCTCTGTCTCTCTCTGTCTATCTCTGTCTCTCTCTGTCTCTCTCAATGTATCTCTCTGTCTCTCTATGTCTCTCTCTGTGTCTTTCTTTGTCTCTCTCAGACTCTCTCTCTCTCTCTGTCTCACTCTGTCTCTCTCTCTGTCTCTCTTTGTCTCTCTCTCTGTATCTCTCTGTCTCTCTCTGTCTCTCTCTCTGTGTCTCTCTCTGTCTTTCTTTTTCTCTATCTATATCGCTCTCTGTCTCTCTCTGTGTCTTTTTTTGTCTCTCTCTGTCTCTCTCTGTCTCTCTCTGTCTCTCTTAGTCTCTCTCTGTGTCTTTCATTGTCTCTCTCTCTGTCTTTCGGTGTCTCTCTCTGTCTCTCTCTGTCTCACTCTCTGTCTCTCTCTGTCTCTATCTCTGTCTCTCTCTGTCTCTCTCTGTCTGTCTCTGTCTGTCTATGTCTATCTCTGTCTCTCTCTGTGTCTCTCTGTGTCTCTCTCTGTCTCTCTCTGTCTCTATCTCTGTCTCTCTCTGTCTCTCTATGTCTCTCTCAATGTATCTCTCTGTCTCTCTCTGTCTCTCTTAGTCTCTCTCTGTGTCTTTCATTGTCTCTCTCTGTCTCTCTCTCTGTCTCTGTCTCTGTGTCTCTCTCTGTCTCACTCTCTGTCTCTCTCTGTCTCTATCTCTGTCTCTCTCTGTCTCTCTCTGTCTGTCTCTGTCTGTCTATGTCTATCTCTGTCTCTCTCTGTGTCTCTCTGTGTCTCTCTCTGTCTCTCTCTGTCTCTATCTCTGTCTCTCTCTGTCTCTCTATGTCTCTCTCAATGTATCTCTCTGTCTCTCTATGTCTCTCTCTGTGTCTTTCTTTGTCTCTCTCTGTCTCTCTCTTTCTGTGTCTCACTCTGTCTCTCTCTGTCTCTCTCTCTGTCTCTGTCTCTGTGTCTCTCTCTGTCTTTCTCTGTCTCTATCTCTATCTCTCTCTGTCTCTCTCTGTCCTTCTGACTCTTTCTGTCTCTCTCTGTCTCTCTCTCTGTGTCTCTCTGTGTCTCTCTGTCTCTCTCTATGTCTTTCATTGTCTCTCTCTGTCTCTCTCTGTCTATCTCTCTGTCTCTCTGTCTCTCTCTGTCTCTCTCTGTCTCTATCTCTGTCTCTCTGTCTCTCTATGTCTCTCTTAATGTATCTCTCTGTCTCTGTATGTCTCTCTCTGTGTCTTTCTTTGTCTCTCTCTGTCTCTCTCTCTGTGTATCACTCTGTCTCTCTCTGTCTCTCTCTCTGTCTCTATCTCTGTCTCTCTCTCTGTCTCTCTCTGTCTCTCTCTCTAAATCTGTCTCTCTCTGTATTTCTCACTCTGTCTCTGTCTCTCTCTGTCCCTCTCTCTGTCTCTCTCTGTCTCTATCTCTGTCTCTCTCTGACTCTCACTGTCTCTCTCTTTCTCTCTGTCTCTCTCTGTCTCTCTTTGTCTCTCTCTCTGTATCTCTCTGTGTCTCTCTGTGTCTCTCTGTGTCTCTCTCTGTGTCTCTCTGTGTCTCTCTCTGTCTCTCTCTGTGTCTCTCTGTGTCTCTCTGTCTCTCTCTGTGTCTCTCTCTGTCTCTCTCTGTCTATCTCTGTCTCTCTCTGTCTCTCTCAATGTATCTCTCTGTCTCTCTATGTCTCTCTCTGTGTCTTTCTTTGTCTCTCTCAGTCTCTCTCTCTCTCTCTGTCTCACTCTGTCTCTCTCTCTGTCTCTCTTTGTCTCTCTCTCTGTATCTCTCTGTCTCTCTCTGTCTCTCTCTGTCTCTCTCTCTGTGTCTCTCTCTGTCTTTCTTTTTCTCTATCTATATCGCTCTCTGTCTCTCTCTGTGTCTTTCATTGTCTCTCTCTGTCTCTCTCTGTCTCTCTCTGTCTCTCTCTGTCTCTCTTAGTCTCTCTCTGTGTCTTTCATTGTCTCTCTCTGTCTCTCTCTGTCTTTCGGTGTCTCTCTCTCTGTCTCTCTCTGTCTCACTCTCTGTCTCTCTCTGTCTCTATCTCTGTCTCTCTCTGTCTCTCTCTGTCTGTCTCTGTCTGTCTATGTCTATCTCTGTCTCTCTCTGTGTCTCTCTGTGTCTCTCTCTGTCTCTCTCTGTCTCTATCTCTGTCTCTCTCTGTCTCTCTATGTCTCTCTCAATGTATCTCTCTGTCTCTCTCTGTCTCTCTTAGTCTCAGTCTGTGTCTTTCATTGTCTCTCTCTGTCTCTCTCTGTCTTTCGGTGTCTCTCTCTCTGTCTCTCTCTGTCTCACTCTCTGTCTCTCTCTGTCTCTATCTCTGTCTCTCTCTGTCTCTCTCTGTCTGTCTCTGTCTGTCTATGTCTATCTCTGTCTCTCTCTGTGTCTCTCTGTGTCTCTCTGTGTCTCTCTCTGTCTCTATCTCTGTCTCTCTCTGTCTCTCTATGTCTCTCTCAATGTATCTCTCTGTCTCTCTATGTCTCTCTCTGTGTCTTTCTTTGTCTCTCTCTGTCTCTCTCTTTCTGTGTCTCACTCTGTCTCTCTCTGTCTCTCTCTCTGTCTCTGTCTCTGTGTCTCTCTCTGTCTTTCTCTGTCTCTATCTCTATCTCTCTCTGTCTCTCTCTGTCCTTCTGACTCTTTCTGTCTCTCTCTGTCTCTCTCTCTGTGTCTCTCTGTGTCTCTCTGTCTCTCTCTATGTGTTTCATTGTCTCTCTCTGTCTCTCTCTGTCTATCTCTCTGTCTCTCTGTCTCTCTCTGTCTCTCTCTGTCTCTATCTCTGTCTCTCTGTCTCTCTATGTCTCTCTCTATGTATCTCTCTGTCTCTCTATGTCTCTCTCTGTGTCTTTCTTTGTCTCTCTCTGTCTCTCTCTCTCTCTGTGTCTCACTCTGTCTCTCTCTGTCTCTCTCTCTGTCTCTGTCTCTGTCTCTCTCTCTGTCTCTCTCTGTCTCTCTCTCTAAATCTGTCTCTCTCTGTATTTCTCACTCTGTCTCTGTCTCTCTCTGTCTCACTCTCTGTCTCTCTCTGTCTCTATCTCTGTCTCTCTGTCTCTCTCTGTCTCTCTCTGTCCTTCTGTATCTTTCTGTCTTCTCTGTCTCTCTCTCTGTTTCTCTCTGTCTCTCTCTGTCTCTCTGTGTCTTTGTTTGTCTCTCTGTGTCTCTCTCTGTCTCTCTGTGTCTCTCTCTCTGTCTCTCTCTGTCTCTCTCTGTCTCTATCTCTGTCTCTCTCTGTCTCTCTCTGTCTCTCTCTGTCTGTCTCTGTCTCCCTGTGTCTCTCTCTCTGTCTCTCTCTCTGTCTCTCTGTGTTTTTCTTTGTCTCTCTCTGTCTCTCTCTCTGTCTCTCTCTGTTTCTCTCTGTCTCTCTGTGTTTTTCTTTGTCTCTCTCTGTCTCTCTCTGTTTCTCTCTCTGTCTCACTCTGTCTCTCTCTGTCTCTCTCTGTCTCTCTCTCTGTCTCTCTCCCTGTCTCTCTCTCTGTCTCTCTCTATGTCTCTCTCTCTTTCTCACTCTGTGTATCTCTGTCTCACTCTGTGTCTCTCTCTGTCTCACTCTGTCTCTCTCTGTCTCTCTCTGTCTCTCTCTCTGTCTCTCTGTCTCTCTCTGTCTCTCTCTGTCTCTATCTCTGTCTCTCTCGGTCTCTCTCTGTCTCTCTCTGTCTGTCTTTGTCTCTCTTTGTGTCTCTCTGTGTGTCTCTTGTGTCTCTCTGTCTCTCTCAATGTATCTCTCTGTCTCTCTATGTCTCTCTCTGTCTTTCTTTGTCTCTCTCTGTCTCTCTCTGTCTCTCTTTGTGTCTCTCTCTGTCTCTCTCTCTATCTCTGTCTCTCTCTGTCTTTCTCACTCTGTCTCTGTCTCTCTCTGTCTCTCTCTCTGTCTCTGTCTCTGTCTCTCTCTCTGTCTCTCTCTGTCTCTCTCTCTAAATCTGTCTCTCTCTGTATTTCTCACTCTGTCTCTGTCTCTCTCTGTCTCACTCTCTGTCTCTCTCTGTCTCTATCTCTGTCTCTCTGTCTCTCTCTGTCTCTCTCTGTCCTTCTGTATCTTTCTGTCTTCTCTGTCTCTCTCTCTGTTTCTCTCTGTCTCTCTCTGTCTCTCTGTGTCTTTGTTTGTCTCTCTCTGTCTCTCTCTGTCTCTCTGTGTCTCTCTCTCTGTCTCTCTCTGTCTCTCTCTGTCTCTATCTCTGTCTCTCTCTGTCTCTCTCTGTCTCTCTCTGTCTGTCTCTGTCTCCCTGTGTCTCTCTCTCTGTCTCTCTCTCTGTCTCTCTGTGTTTTTCTTTGTCTCTCTCTGTCTCTCTCTCTGTCTCTCTCTGTTTCTCTCTGTCTCTCTGTGTTTTTCTTTGTCTCTCTCTGTCTCTCTCTGTTTCTCTCTCTGTCTCACTCTGTCTCTCTCTGTCTCTCTCTGTCTCTCTCTCTGTCTCTCTCCCTGTCTCTCTCTCTGTCTCTCTCTATGTCTCTCTCTCTTTCTCACTCTGTGTATCTCTGTCTCACTCTGTGTCTCTCTCTGTCTCACTCTGTCTCTCTCTGTCTCTCTCTGTCTCTCTCTGTCCTTCTGACTCTTTCTGTCTCTCTCTGTCTCTCTCTCTCTGTCTCTCTGTGTCTCTCTGTCTCTCTCTATGTCTTTCATTGTCTCTCTCTGTCTCTCTCTGTCTATCTCTCTGTCTCTCTCTGTCTCTCTCTGTCTCTATCTCTGTCTCTCTCTGTCTCTCTCTGTCTCTCTATGTCTCTCTTAATGTATCTCTCTGTCTCTCTATGTCTCTCTCTGTGTCTTCTTTGTCTCTCTCTGTCTCTCTCTCTCTGTGTCTCACTCTGTCTCTCTCTGTCTCACTCTCTGTCTCTGTCTCTGTCTCTGTCTCTCTCTGTCTCTCTCTCTAAATCTGTCTCTCTCTGTATTTCTCACTCAGTCTCTGTCTCTCTCTGTCCCTCTCTCTGTCTCTCTCTGTCTCTATCTCTGTCTCTCTCTGACTCTCTCTGTCTCTCTCTTTCTCTCTGTCTCTCTCTGTCTCTCTTTGTCTCTCTCTCTGTATCTCTCTATGTCTCTCTGTGTCTCTCTGTGTCTCTCTCTGTGTCTCTCTGTGTCTCTCTCTGTCTCTCTCTGTGTCTCTCTGTGTCTCTCTGTGTCTCTCTGTCTCTCTCTGTGTCTCTCTCTGTCTCTCTCTGTCTATCTCTGTCTCTCTCTGTCTCTCTCAATGTATCTCTCTGTCTCTCTATGTCTCTTCTGTGTCTTTCTTTGTCTCTCTCAGTCTCTCTCTCTCTCTCTGTCTCACTCTGTCTCTCTCTCTGTCTCTCTTTGTCTCTCTCTCTGTATCTCTCTGTCTCTCTCTGTCTCTCTCTCTGTGTCTCTCTCTGTCTTTCTTTTTCTCTATCTATATCGCTCTCTGTCTCTCTCTGTGTCTTTTTTGTCTCTCTCTGTCTCTCTCTGTCTCTCTCTGTCTCTCTCTGTCTCTCTTAGTCTCTCTCTGTGTCTTTCATTGTCTCTCTCTCTGTCTTTCGGTGTCTCTCTCTGTCTCTCTCATTGTATCTCTCTGTCTCTCTATGTCTCTCTCTGTGTCTTTCTTTGTCTCTCTCAGTCTCTCTCTCTCTCTCTGTCTCACTCTGTCTCTCTCTCTGTCTCTCTTTGTCTCTCTCTCTGTATCTCTCTGTCTCTCTCTGTCTCTCTCTGTCTCTCTCTCTGTGTCTCTCTCTGTCTTTCTTTTTCTCTATCTATATCGCTCTCTGTCTCTCTCTGTGTCTTTTTTTTCTCTCTCTGTCTCTCTCTGTCTCTCTCTGTCTCTCTCTGTCTCTCTTAGTCTCTCTCTGTGTCTTTCATTGTCTCTCTCTGTCTCTCTCTGTCTTTCGGTGTCTCTCTCTCTGTCTCTCTCTGTCTCACTCTCTGTCTCTCTCTGTCTCTATCTCTGTCTCTCTCTGTCTCTCTCTGTCTGTCTCTGTCTGTCTATGTCTATCTCTGTCTCTCTCTGTGTCTCTCTGTGTCTCTCTCTGTCTCTCTCTGTCTCTATCTCTGTCTCTCTATGTCTCTCTCAATGTATCTCTCTGTCTCTCTCTGTCTCTCTTAGTCTCTCTCTGTGTCTTTCATTGTCTCTCTCTGTCTCTCTCTGTCTTTCGGTGTCTCTCTCTCTGTCTCTCTCTGTCTCACTCTCTGTCTCTCTCTGTCTCTATCTCTGTCTCTCTCTGTTTCTCTCTGTCTCTCTCTGTCTCTCTGTGTCTTTGTTTGTCTCTCTCTGTCTCTCTGTCTCTCTGTGTCTCTCTCTCTGTCACTCTCTGTCTCTCTCTGTCTCTATCTCTGTCTCTCTCTGTCTCTCTCTGTCTCTCTCTGTCTGTCTCTGTCTCCCTGTGTCTCTCTCTCTGTCTCTCTCTCTGTCTCTCTGTGTTTTTTTTTGTCTCTCTCTGTCTCTCTCTCTGTCTCTCTCTGTTTCTCTCTGTCTCTCTGTGTTTTTCTTTGTCTCTCTCTGTCTCTCTCTGTTTCTCTCTCTGTCTCTGTCTCTGTCTCTCTCTCTGTCTCTCTCTGTCTCTCTCTCTAAATCTGTCTCTCTCTGTATTTCTCACTCTGTCTCTGTCTCTCTCTGTCTCACTCTCTGTCTCTCTCTGTCTCTATCTCTGTCTCTCTGTCTCTCTCTGTCTCTCTCTGTCCTTCTGTATCTTTCTGTCTTCTCTGTCTCTCTCTCTGTTTCTCTCTGTCTCTCTCTGTCTCTCTGTGTCTTTGTTTGTCTCTCTCTGTCTCTCTCTGTCTCTCTGTGTCTCTCTCTGTCTGTCTCTGTCTCCCTGTGTCTCTCTCTCTGTCTCTCTCTCTGTCTCTCTCTGTCTCTCTCTGTCTCTATCTCTGTCTCTCTCTGTCTCTCTCTGTCTCTCTCTGTCTGTCTCTGTCTCCCTGTGTCTCTCTCTCTGTCTCTCTCTCTGTCTCTCTGTGTTTTTCTTTGTCTCTCTCTGTCTCTCTCTCTGTCTCTTTCTGTTTCTTTCTGTCTCTCTGTGTTTTTCTTTGTCTCTCTCTGTCTCTCTCTGTTTCTCTCTCTGTCTCACTCTGTCTCTCTCTGTCTCTCTCTGTCTCTCTCTCTGTCTCTCTCCCTGTCTCTCTCTCTGTCTCTCTCTATGTCTCTCTCTCTTTCTCACTCTGTGTATCTCTGTCTCACTCTGTGTCTCTCTCTGTCTCACTCTGTCTCTCTCTGTCTCTCTCTGTTTCTCTCTCTGTCTCTCTGTCTCTCTCTGTCTCTCTCTGTCTCTATCTCTGTCTCTCTCGGTCTCTCTCTGTCTCTCTCTGTCTGTCTTTGTCTCTCTGTGTGTCTCTCTGTGTGTCTCTCTGTGTCTCTCTGTCTCTCTCAATATATCTCTCTGTCTCTCTATGTCTCTCTCTGTCTTTCTTTGTCTCTCTCTGTCTCTCTCTGTCTCTCTCTCTGTCTCTCTCTGTTTCTCTCTGTCTCTCTGTGTTTTTCTTTGTCTCTCTCTGTCTCTCTCTGTTTCTCTCTCTGTCTCTGTCTCTGTCTCTCTCTCTGTCTCTCTCTGTCTCTCTCTCTAAATCTGTCTCTCTCTGTATTTCTCACTCTGTCTCTGTCTCTCTCTGTCTCACTCTCTGTCTCTCTCTGTCTCTATCTCTGTCTCTCTGTCTCTCTCTGTCTCTCTTTGTCCTTCTGTATCTTTCTGTCTTCTCTGTCTCTCTCTCTGTTTCTCTCTGTCTCTCTCTGTCTCTCTGTGTCTTTGTTTGTCTCTCTCTGTCTCTCTCTGTCTCTCTGTGTCTCTCTCTCTGTCTCTCTCTGTCTCTCTCTGTCTCTATCTCTGTCTCTCTCTGTCTCTCTCTGTCTCTCTCTGTCTGTCTCTGTCTCCCTGTGTCTCTCTCTCTGTCTCTCTCTCTGTCTCTCTGTGTTTTTCTTTGTCTCTCTCTGTCTCTCTCTCTGTCTCTCTCTGTTTCTCTCTGTCTCTCTGTGTTTTTCTTTGTCTCTCTCTGTCTCTCTCTGTTTCTCTCTCTGTCTCACTCTGTCTCTCTCTGTCTCTCTCTGTCTCTCTCTCTGTCTCTCTCCCTGTCTCTCTCTCTGTCTCTCTCTATGTCTCTCTCTCTTTCTCACTCTGTGTATCTCTGTCTCACTCTGTGTCTCTCTCTGTCTCACTCTGTCTCTCTCTGTCTCTCTCTGTCTCTCTCTCTGTCTCTCTGTCTCTCTCTGTCTCTCTCTGTCTCTATCTCTGTCTCTCTCGGTCTCTCTCTGTCTCTCTCTGTCTGTCTTTGTCTCTCTGTGTGTCTCTCTGTGTGTCTCTCTGTGTCTCTCTGTCTCTCTCAATGTATCTCTCTGTCTCTCTATGTCTCTCTCTGTCTTTCTTTGTCTCTCTCTGTCTCTCTTTGTGTCTCTCTCTGTCTCTCTCTATCTCTGTCTCTCTCTGTCTTTCTCACTCTGTCTCTGTCTCTCTCTGTCTCTATCTCTGTCTCTCTCTGACTCTCTCTGTCTCTCTCTTTCTCTCTGTCTCTCTCTGTCTCTCTCTGTCTCTCTCTCTGTATCTCTCTGTCTCTCTCTGTCTCTCTCTCTGTGGCTCTCTCTTTCTTTCTCTGTCTCTATCTCTGTCTCCCTCTGTCTCTCTCTGTGTCTTTCTTTGTCTCTCTCTGTCTCTCTCTGTCTCACTCTCTGTCTCTCTCTGTCTTTCTCTGTCTCCTCTGTGTCTCTCTCTGTCTTTCTCTGTCTCTATCTCTGTCTCTCTCTGTCTCTCTCTGTACTTCTGACTCTTTATGTCTCTCTCTGTCTCTCTCTGTATCTCTCTGTCTCTCTCTGTCTCTCTCTGTGTCTTTCATTGTCTCTCTCTGACTCTCTCTGTCTCTCTCTGTCTCTCTCTGTCTCTCTCTGTCTCTCTCTGTCTCTATCTCTGTCTCTCTCTGTCTGTCTCTGTCTGTCTCTGTCTCTCTCTGTCTCTCTCTGTCTTTCTCTCTGTCTCTCTCTGTGTCTCTCTGTGTCTCTCTGTGTCTCTCTGTGTCTCTCTCTGTGTCTCTCTGTGTCTCTCTCTGTCTCTCTCTGTGTCTCTCTGTGTCTCTCTGTCTCTCTCTGTGTCTCTCTCTGTCTCTCTCTGTCTATCTCTGTCTCTCTCTGTCTCTCTCAATGTATCTCTCTGTCTCTCTATGTCTCTCTCTGTGTCTTTCTTTGTCTCTCTCAGTCTCTCTCTCTCTCTCTGTCTCACTCTGTCTCTCTCTCTGTCTCTCTTTGTCTCTCTCTCTGTATCTCTCTGTCTCTCTCTGTCTCTCTCTATCTCTCTCTCTGTGTCTCTCTCTGTCTTTCTTTTTCTCTATCTATATCGCTCTCTGTCTCTCTCTGTGTCTTTTTTTGTCTCTCTCTGTCTCTCTCTGTCTATCTCTGTCTCTCTCTGTCTCTCTTAGTCTCTCTCTGTGTCTTTCATTGTCTCTGTCTCTCTCTGTCTTTCGGTGTCTCTCTCTCTGTCTCTCTCTGTCTCACTCTCTGTCTCTCTCTGTCTCTATCTCTGTCTCTCTCTGTCTGTCTCTGTCTGTCTCTGTCTGTCTATGTCTATCTCTGTCTCTCTCTGTGTCTCTCTGTGTCTCTCTCTGTGTCTCTATGTGTCTCTCTTTCTCTCTCTGTGTCTCTCTCTGTCTCTCTCTGTCTCTATCTCTGTCTCTCTCTGTCTCTCTATGTCTCTCTCAATGTATCTCTCTGTCTCTCTATGTCTCTCTCTGTGTCTTTCTTTGTCTCTCTCTGTCTCTCTCTTTCTGTGTCTCACTCTGTCTCTCTCTGTCTCTCTCTCTGTCTCTGTCTCTGTCTCTCTCTGTCTCTCTCTGTCTCTCTCTCTAACTCTGTCTCTCTCTGTATTTCTCACTCTGTCTCTGTCTCTCTCTGTCCCTCTCTCTGTCTCTCTCTGTCTCTATCTCTGTCTCTCTCTGACTCTCTCTGTCTCTCTCTTTCTCTCTGTCTCTCTCTGTCTCTCTTTGTCTCTCTGTCTGTATCTCTCTGTCTCTCTCTGTCTCTCTCTCTCAGTGTCTCCCTCTGTCTTTCTTTGTCTCTATGTCTGACTCTCTCTGTCTCTCTTTTGTCTTTCTTTGTCTCTTCTATGTCTCTCTCTGTCTCTCTCTCTGTCTCCCTCAGTCTCTCTCTGTGTCTCTCTCTGTCCTTCTGTATCTTTCTGTCTCTCTCTCTGTATCTCTCTGTCTCTCTCTGTCTCTCTCTGTGTCTTTCTTTGTCTCTCTCTGTCTTTCTCTGTCTCTTTGTGTCTCTCTCTATCTCTCTCTGTCTCTCTCTGTCTCTATCTCTGTCTCTCTCTGTCTCTGTCTGTCTCTGTCTCTCTGTGTCTCTCTCTGTGTGTCTCTGTCTCTCTCTGTTTCTCTCTCTGTCTCTCTCTGTCTCTAACTCTGTCTCTCTCTGTCTCTCTGACTCTCTCTGTATCTCTCTGTCTCTCTCTGTCTCTCTCTGTGTTTTTCTTTGTCTCTCTCTGTCTCTCTCTCTGTCTCTCTCTGTCTCTCTCTGTCTCTCTTTGTCTCTCTGTGTTTTTCTTTGTCTCTCTCTGTCTCTCTCTGTGTCTCTTTCTGTCTCACTCTGTCTCTCTCTATCTCTCTCTGTCTCTCTCTCTGTCTCTCTCTCTGTCTCTCTCTGTCTCTCTCTCTTTCTCACTCTGTGTATCTCTGTCTCTCTCTGTGTCTCTCTCTGTCTCACTCTGTCTTTCTCTGTCTCTCTCTGTCTCTCTCTCTGTCTCTCTGTCTCTCTTTGTCTCTCTCTGTCTCTATCTCTGTCTCTCTCTGTCTCTCTCTGTCTCTCTCTGTCTGTCTCTGTCTCTCTGTGTGTCTCTCTCTGTGTCTCTCTGTGTCTCTCTCTGTGTCTCTCTCTATCTCTCTGTCTCTCTCAATGTATCTCTCTGTCTCTCTATGTCTCTCTCTGTCTTTCTTTGTCTCTCTCTGTCTCTCTCTGTCTCTCTATGTGACTTTCAGTGGCCCCACACAGCCTCACATATACTTCTAAAAATTTAAAGAAGGGTGTGGCCACTCTAAAAGCTCAACAATTAACAGCATTGTCTCCTCTTCCAGAGTACCTGGGATCAACTACCAGCAACTATATGGTGGCCCATCTCCAGTTCCAGGGGATCAGACAGACAGACATACAGACAGTGATAAAAATGGCAGGCCTGCCTGGTCTTTCTTTCTTTCTTATCCTTTTTAAAAAATGTTTATTTATATATTTATTTATGTATTTATTAGATATAAGTACACTGTAGCTGTCTTCAGACACTCCAGAAGAGGGTGTCAGATTCTGGAGAATCTAAATCCCTCTTATGGTCTGCATATGATGTACATAAACACAGCCTCACATATACTTCTAAAAATTTAAAGATGTGTGGGGCCACTGAGAGGGCTCAACAATTAACAGCATTGTCTCCTCTTTCAGAGAACCTGGGATAAACTACCAGCACCTTATGGTGGCCCATCTCCAGTTCCAGTGGATCAGACAGACAGACAGACAGAGAGACAGAGATAAGGATGGCAGGCCTGCCTGGTCTTTCTTAATTTCTTATACTTTTTAAAAAATGTTTATTTATTTATTTATTTATTTATTTATTTATTTATGTATTAGATATAAGTACACTGTAGCCCTCTTCAGACACTCCAGAAGAGGGTGACAGATTCTAGAGTATCTAAATCCCTCTTATGGTCTGAATATAATGTACATAAACACAGCATCACATATACTTCTAAAAATTAAAAATGGGTGGGGCCACTGAAAGGGCTCAACAATTAACAGCATTGTCTCCTCTTCCAGAGAACCTGGGATCAACTACCAGCAACTATATGGTGGCCCATCTCCAGTTCCAGGGGATCAGACAGACAGACAGACAGACAGAGATAAGGATGGCAGGCCTGCCTGGTCTTACTTTCTTTCTTATCCTTTTTAAAAAATGTTTATTTATTTATTTATTTATTTATTTATGTATTTATTAGATATAAGTACACTGTAGCTGTCTTCAGACACTCCAGAAGAGGGTGTCAGATTCTGGAGAATCTAAATCCCTCTTATGGTCTGCATATGATGTACATAAACACAGCCTCCCATATACTTCTAAATATTTAAAGATGGGTAGGGCCACTGATAGGGCTCAACAATTAACAGCATTGTCTCCTCTTTCAGAGAACCTGGGATCAACTACCAGCAACTTTATGGTAGCCCATCTCCAGTTCCAGGGGATCAGACAGACAGACAGACAGACAGAGATAAGGATGGCAGGCCTGCCTGGTCTTACTTTCTATCTTATCCTTTTTAAAAAATGTTTATTTATTTATTTATTTACTTATGTATTTATTATATATAAGTACACTGTAGCTGTCTTCAGTCACTCCAGTAGAGGGTGTCAGATTCTGGAGAATCTAAATCCTCTTATAATCTGAATATGATGTACATAAACACAGCCTCACTTATACTTCTAAATATTTAAAGAAGTGTGGGGCCATTGAAAGGGCTCAACAATTAACAGCATTGTCTTCTCTTCCAGAGTACAGGGGATCAACTACCAGCAACTATATGGTGGCCCATCTCCAGTTCCAGGGGATCAGACAGACAGACATACAGACAGTGATAAGGATGGCAGGCCTGCCTGGTCTTTCTTTCTTTCTTATCCTTTTTAAAACAATGTTTATTTATATATTTATTTATGTATTTATTAGATATAAGTACACTGTAGCTGTCTTCAGACACTCCATAAGAGGGTGTCAGATTCTGGAGAATCTAAATCCCTCTTATGGACTGCATATGATGTACATAAACACAGCCTCACATATACTTCTAAAAATTTAAAGATGTGTGGGGCCACTGAGAGGGCTCAACAATTAACAGCATTGTCTATTCTTTCAGGGAACCTGGGATAAACTACCAGCACCTTATGGTGGCCCATCTCCAGTTCCAAGGGATCAGACAGACAGACAGACAGAGAGACAGAGATAAGGATGGCAGGCCTGACTGGTCTTTCTTTATTTCTTATACTTTTTTAAAAATGTTTATTTATTTATTTATTTATTTATTTATTTATTTATTTATTTATTAGATATAAGTACACTGTAGCCGTCTTCAGACACTCCAGAAGATGGTGTCAGATTCTGGAGAATCTAAATCCCTCTTATGGTCTGAATATGATGTACATAAACACAGCCTCACATATACTTCTAAAAATTAAAAATGGGTGGGGCCACTGAAAGGGCTCAACAATTAACAGCATTGTCTCCTCTTCCAGAGAACCTGGGATCAACTACCAGCACCTACAAGGTGGCCCATCTCCAGTTCCAGGGGATCAGACATACAGACAGACAGGCAGATATAAAGATGGCAGGCCTGCCTGGTCTTTCTTTCTTTCTTATCCTTTTTAAAAAATATTTATTTATTTATTTATTTATTTATTTATTTATTTATGTATTTCTTAGATATAAGTACACTGTAGCTTTCTTTAGACACTCCAGAGGAGGGTGTCAGATTCTGGAGAATGTAAATCCCTCTTATGGTCTGCATATGATGTACATAAACACAGCCTCACATATACTGAGCTGAGGTGTCACAGGCCAACTGCTGGAATTTCTGAGTACCACCTAGATAGAGAAAAGCTATGCTGTGGTTGCTTAATTTATGTATTTTATTATTTCTATTTGTTGTTTTGTTTTGTTTTATTTGTTTTTAGAGAAGTCCTCTGTCTGTAGCTCTGGCTGACCCAGGACTGCCTACTTGTGTTAATTAGGGTTTCACAGCTGAGAACAGACACCAAGAGCAAGGTAAGGCTTAGAAAACCCTACATTCAGTGGTGGCTCAAGCTCTTAATGAGAGCACTCTGTAGGCAGAGGCAGTCAGTTTCTGAGTTCGAGGCCACCCTGGTGAAAGACAGGGCTAGGGTAGGGGCTAGGGTGAGGAAACGAAAGAAGGAAAGAAAGAAAGGAAAGAAGAAAAGAAAGAAAGAAAAAGTTTTTATAAAAGTTTTATAAAAAGTGTTAACGTTTTTAAAAATTAAAAAATACCAGATCACCATCACACAGCATTGGCTGTCTTCAGGTGTATCCTTTCAGCCTCCAAAACAAAAAACAACGGCTGGTTGTCTTCAGGTGTATCCTATTCTCGAGTCTTATTTCCAACCTTAGAGCTGGGCTGAGCTGCCTCATTATGTAATTGCAAACCTTCCTTGGTTTGTCTTTTCCATTTCTAAGACTAACAGGCCTTTTTCTATTTATTGAATATGCTCATGACTGTCCTTTAGATATAGTAAATATAACTGTTGCTTATAAAACTTGTTTTCTAGGAATTTTTAAAGGGCAATGGCAGAGTTTATTTATAAAAAAATATTTTGCATTTATTTATTTGTGTGAGTGATGAAGCTCAGGTCTTCAAACTCGTCAGGAGGTATGATTACCTCCCCTCTCTCTCAACCCCTCTCTCTCCTCTCTCAATGATTGTGTAAGAATGTTTTGCATGTGTATGCTGTGCCCACAGACTCCAGAACAGAGTATTAGATCCCCTGGAACTGGAGATGGGCCACCATATATAATACTGGTAATTGAGCCCTGGTTCTCTGGAAGAGGAGACAATGCTCTTAATTGTTGAGCCCTCTCTGTAGCCACATCTTTCTTTCTTTCTTTTTTTTTTTTGAGTATATGTGAGGCTGTGTTTATATACATCATATGCAGACAATAAGAATGATTTAGATTCTTCACAATCTGACACCCTCTTCTGGACTGTCTGAACATAGCTACAGCATACTTAAATATAATAAATAAATAAATCTTTAAAAAGAAAAGGAAAAGTAAAAAAGAAAGAACAGGCCTGCCATATGCATGTTCATAGAGGAAAATGGGAGAGACCACAATCTAACCTCAGCAGGGTGCTTCCTTCTGGATGGTAGCTCACAGTTTCATCCCAGCAAGACAGGCAAATCACTGAGTTCAAGGACAGTAAGGTTCAGGACAGCCAAGGTTAGGAAGGAAAAGGGTCTATGTTGAGAATACAAACCGACAAAACAACAACTAGGAAAAAGAAGTGACAGTGTAACTTGGGGTAGGGTACCAACAAGAGAAAGCTTTCTGTTACCACTTACAAACACCAGTAGCCTTGCACCCTTCTGCCCAGGTCCCTGCCTTCCTTTCTAGGAATTCTAAGGATGCTAGGGGGTGGGGGAATCCAGATTAACTTTTTAAAAACAAAGACTTGGTCTTTGATGTCTATAGGAAGCCCTTCTCAGTGCCTTTAACTACCACTGAACTTTCAGGGCTGTGACTCAACTGTAACAAGGAACAGGGCTAAGAACCTGCAGCCTTTGAAAACAACTATTTTTTTAAAGTGGGGGACACAAATCAGCAGTAGAACCCGTCAGGTTCAGCCATAATACTTGTTAGGGAAAGAGCCTCAATGTCCGGAGCTGAGGTTTCATGGGTGAACTGCTTCAAGCTCTGAGTATCATTGAAAGAAAGAAAAGATATCATGTGGTTGCTTAATTTATTTATTTTATTATTTCTATTTTTTGTTTTTTTTTGTTTTGTTTTAGAAAAGGCCTCAGTCTGTAGCTATGGCTGACCTAGGCAGACTACATGTGTTAATTAGGGTTTCACAGCTGAGAAACAGACCATACCTATGTAAGACTTACAAAACCCAACAGTCAGTGGTGGCTCGAGCTCTTAATGAGAGCACTCTGGAGGCAGAGGCAGTCAGTTTCTGAGTTCGAGGCCAGCCTGGTTAAAGACAGGGATAGGCAGGGCTAGGCAAGGCAGGGCTGGGCTAGGCTAGGCTAGGCTAGGCAAGGGGCTGGGCTAGTCAAGGCAAGGGACTAGGCTAGGCTACTCAAGGGGCTAGGCAAGACAGACAGACAGAGAGAAAGACAGACAAGGATGGCAGGCCTGCCTGGTTTTTCTTTATTTCTTATCCCTTTTAAAAAATGTTTATTTATTTATTTATTTATTTATTTATGTATTTATTAGATATAAGTACACTGTAGCTGTCATCAGACACTCCAGAAGAGGGTGTCAGATTCTGGAGAATCTATATCCCTCTTATTGTCTGCATATGATGTACATACACACAGCCTCACATTTACATCTAAAATTTTAAAGATGTGTGGGGCCAGTGAAAGGGATCAACAATTAACAGCATTGTCTCCTCTTATAGAGAACCTGGGATCAACTACCAGCAACTATATGGTGGCCCATCTCCAGTTCCAGGGGATCAGAGAGACAGACAGACATACAGACAGATAGAGTTAAGAATGGCAGGCCTACCTGGTCTTTCCTTCTTTCTTATCCTATTTAAAAAATGTTTATTAATTTAAGTATGTATTTATTAGATATAAGTACACTGTAGCTCTCTTCAAACACTCCCAAAGAGGGTGTCAGATTCTGGAGAATCTATATCCCTCTTATGGTCTGCATATGATGTACATGAACACAGCCTCACATATACTTCTAAAAATTTAAAGATGGGTGGGGCCACTGAAAGGGCTCAACAATTAACAGCACTGAATCCTCTTCGAGAGAACCTGGGATCAACTACCAGCAATTATATGGTGGCCCATCTCCAGTTCCAGGGGATCAGACAGACAGACAGACAGACAAGGATCGCAGGCCTGCCTGGTTTCTCTTTCTTTATTATCCTTTTTAAAAAATGTTTATTTGTTTATTTATGTATTTATTAGATATAAGTACACTGTAGCTATCTTCAGACACTCCAGAAGAGGGTGTCAGATTCTGGAGAATCTAAATCGCTCTTATGGTCTGCATATGATGTACATAAACACAGCCTCACATATACTTCTAAAAATTTAAAGATGGGTGGGGCCACAGAAAGGGCTCAACAATTAACAGCATTGTCTCCTCTTCCAGAGAACCTTGGATAAACTACCAGCAACTATATGGTGGCCCATCTCCAGTTCCAGGGGTTCAGACAGACAGACAGACAGACAGAGATAAGGATGGAGGCCTGCCTGGTCTTTCTTTCTTTCTTATACTTTTAAAAAAATGTTTATTTATTTATTTATTTATTTATTTATTTATATATTTATTTATTTATTTATGTATTTATTATATATAAGTACAATATAGCTGTCTTCAGACACTCCAGAAGAGGGTGTCAGATTATGGAGAATCTAAATCCCTATTATGGTCTGCATATGAAGTACATAAACACAGCCTCACATATACTTCTAAAAATTTAAAGATGAGTGGGGCCACTGAAAGGGCTCAACAATTAACAGCATTGTCTCCTCTACCAGAGAACCTGGGATCAACTACCAGCAACTATATGGTGGCCCATCTCCAGTTCCAGGGGATCAGGCAGACAAAGAGACAGACAGACAAGGGTGGCAGGCCTCCCTGGTTTTTTTTTCTTTCTTATCCTTTTTAAAAAATGTTTATTTATTTATTTATGTATTTATTAGATATAAGTACACTGTAGCTGTCTTCAGACACTCCAGAAGTGGGTGTCAGATTCTGGAGAATAAAAATCCCTCTTATGGTCTGCATATGATGGACATAAACACAGATTCACATATACTTCTAAAAATTTAAGATGGGTGGGGCCACTGAAAGGGCTCAACAATTAACAGCATTGTCTCTTCTTCCAGAGAACCAGGGATCAACTACCAGCAACTATATGGTGGCCCATCTCCAGTTCCAGGGGATCAGACAGACAGACAGACAGAGATAAGGAGGGCGGCCTGCCTGTTTTTTCTTTCTTTCTTATCCTTTTAAAATAATGTTTATTTATTTATTTATTTATTTATTTATTTATTTATTAGATATAAGTACACTGTAGTTGTCTTCAGACACTCCAGAAGAGGGTGTCAGATTCTGGAGAATCTAAATCCCTCTTATGGTCTGCATATGATGTACATAAACACAGCCTAACATATACTTCTAAAAATTTAAAGATAGGTGGAGCCACTGAAAAGGCTCAACAATTAAAAGCATTGTCGCTTCTTCCAGAGAAACAGGGATCAACTACCAGCAACTATATGGTGGCCCATCTCCAGTTCCACGGGATCAGACAGACAGACATACAGACAGTGATAAGGATGGCAGGCCTGCTTGGTCTTTCTTTCTTTCATTCTTATCCTTTTTAAAAAAATGTTTATTTATATATTTATTTATGTATTTATTAGATATAAGTACACTGTAGCTGTTTTCAGACACTCCAGAAGAGGGTGTCAGATTCTGGAGAATCTAAATCCCTTTTATGGTCTGCATATGATGTACATAAACGCAGCCTCACATATACTTCTAAAAATTTAAAGATGCGTGGGGCCACTGAGAGGGCTCAACAATTAACAGCATTGTCTCCTCTTTCAGAGAACCTGGGATAAACTACCAGCACCTTATGGTGGCCCATCTCCAGTTCCAGTGGATCAGACAGACAGACAGACAAAGAGACAGAGATATGGATGGCAGGCCTGCCTGGTCTTTCTTTATTTCTTTTACTTTTTAAAAAATGTTTATTTATTTATTTATTTATTTATTTATGTATTTATTAGATATAAGTACACTGTAGCCGTCTTCAGACACTCCAGAAAAGGGTGTCAGATTCTAGAGAATCTAAATCCCTCTTATGGTCTGAATATGATGTACATAAACACAACCTCACATATACTTCTAAAAATTAAAAATGGGTGGGGCCACTGAAAGGGCTCAACAATTAACAGCATTGTCTCCTCTTCCAGAGAACCTGGGATTAACTACCAGCACCTACATGGTGGCACATCTCCAGTTCCAGGGGATCAGACAGACAGACAGACAGACAGAGATAAGTATGGCAGGCCTGCCTGGTCTTTCTTTCTTTCTTATCCTTTTAAAATAATGTTTATTTATTTATTTATTTATTTATTTATTTATTTATTTATTTATGTATTTATTAGATATAAGTACACTGTAGTTGTCTTCAGACACTGCAGAAGAGGGTGTCAGATTCTGGAGAATCTAAATCCCTCTTATGGTCTGCATATGATGTACATAAACACAGCCTAACATACACTTCTGAAAATTTAAAGATAGGTGGAGCCACTGAAACGGCTCAACAATTAACAGCATTGTCTCCTCTTCCAGAGAACCTGGGATCAACTAACAGCAACTATATGGTGGCCCATCTCCAGTTCCAAGGGATCAGACAGTCTGACAGACAGACAGACTGACAGAGATAAGGATGGCAGGCCTGCCTGGTCTTTCTTTCTTTCTTATCCTTTTTAAAAAATGTTTATTTATTTATTTATATGTTTATTAGATATAAGTACACTGTAGCCGTCTTCAGACACTCCAGAAGAAGGTGTCAGATTCTGGAGAATCTAAATCCCTCTTATGGTCTGCATATGATGTACATAAACATAGCCTCACATTTACTTCTTAAAATTTAAAGGGGGGGGCCACTGAAAGGGCTCAGCAATTAACAGCATTGTCTCCTCTTCCAGAGAACCTGGGATCAACTACCTGCAACTATATGGTGGCCCATCTCCACTCCCAGGGGATCAGACAGACAGAGAGACAGACAAGGATAATGATGGCAGGCCTGCCTGCTGTTTCTTTCTTTCTTATCATTTTTAAAAAATGTTTATTTATTTATGTATTTGTTAGATATAAGTACACTGTAGCTCTCTTTAGACACTCCAGAAGAGGGTGTCAGATTCTGGAGAATCTAAATCCCTCTTATGGTCTGCATATGATGTACATAAACACAGCCTCACATATACAACTAAAAATTTAACAATGGGTGGGGCCACTGAAAGCGCTCAACAATTAACAGCATTGTCTCCTCTTCCAGAGAACCTGGGATCAAATACCAGCACCTATATGGTGGCCCATCTCCAGTTCCAGGGGATCAGAACGACAGACAGACAGACAGACCGAGATAAGGATGGTAGGCCTGCCTGGTCTTTCTTTTTTTTTTTATCCGGTTTAAATAATGTTTATTTATTTATTTATTTATTTATTTATGTATTTATTAAATATAAGTACACTGTAGCTGTCTTCAGACACTCCAAAAGAGGGTGTCAGATTCTGATGAATCTAAATCCCTCTTCTGGTCTGCATATGATGTACATAAACACAGCCTCACATACACTTCTAAAAATTTAAAGATGGGTAGGGCCACTGATAGGGCTCAACAATTAACAGCATTGTCTCCTCTTCCAGAGATCCTGGGATCAACTACCAGCAACTATATGGTAGCCCATCTCCAGTTCCAGGGGATCAGACAGACAGACAGACAGACAGAGATAAGGATGGCAGGCCTGCCTGGTCTTTCTTTCTTATCCTTTTTTAAAAATGTTTATTTGTTTATTTTTGAATTTATTAGATATAAGTACACTGTAGCTGTCTTCAGACACTCCAGAAGAGGGTGTCAGATTCTGGAGAATCTAAATCCCTCTTATGGTCTGCATATTCGGTACATAAACACAGCCTCCCATATACTTCTAAAAATTTAAAGATGGGTGGGGCCACTGAAAGGGCTCAACAATTAACAGCATTGTCTCCTCTTCCAGAGAACCTTGGATAAACAACCAGCAAATATATGGTGGCCCATCTCCAGTTCCAGGGTATCAGACAGACAGACAGACAGACAGAGATTAGGATGGAGGCCTGCCTGGTCTTTCTTTCTTTCTTATACTTTTAAAAAATGTTTATTTATTTATTTATTTATTTATTTATTTATTTATTTATTTATGTATTTATTATATATAAGTACACTGTAGCTGTCTTCAGACACTCCTGAAGATGGTGTCAGATTCTGGAGAATCTAAATCCCTCTTTTGGTCTGCATATGATGTACATAAACACAGCCTCACATATACTTCTAAAAATTTAAAGATGTGTGGGGCCACTGAAAGGGCTCAACAATTAACAGCATTGTCTCCTCTACCAGAGAACCTGGGATCAACTACGAGCAACTATATGGTGGCCCATCTCCCGTTCCAGGGGATCAGGCAGACAAAGAGACAGACAGACAAGGGTGGCAGGCCTCCCTGGCTTTTCTTTCTTTCTTATCCTTTTTAAAAAATGTTTATTTATATATTTATGTATTTATTAGATATAAGTACACCGTAGCTGTCTTCAGACACTCCAGAAGAGGGTGTCAGATTCTGGAGAATATAAATCCCTCTTATGGTCTGCATATGATGGACATAAACACAGATTCACATACACTTCTAAAAATTTAAGATGGGTGGGCCCACTGAAAGGGCTCAACAATTAACAGCATTGTCTCTTCTTCCAGAGAACCTGGGATCAACTACCAGCAACTATATGGTGGCCCATCTCCAGTTCCAGGGGATCAGACAGATAGACAGTCAGAGATAAAAAGGGCAGGTCTGCCTGGTTTTTCTTTCTTTCTTATCCTTTTAAAATAATGTTTATTTATTTATTTATTTATTTATGTATTTATTAGATATAAGTACACTGTAGTTGTCTTTAGACACTCCAGAAGAGGGTGTCAGATTCTGGAGAATCTAAATCCCTCTTATGGTCTGCATATGATGTACATAAACACAGCCTAACATATACTTCTAAAAATTTAAAGATAGGTGGAGCCACTGAAAGGGCTCAACAATTAACAGCATTGTCTCTTCTTCCAGAGAACCTGGGATCAACTAACAACAACTATATGGTGGCCCATCTCCAGTTCCAAGGAATCAGACAGACAGACAGACAGACTGACAGAGGTAAGGATGGAGGCCTGCCTGGTCTTTCTTTCTTTCTTATACTTTTAAAAAAATGTTTATTTATTTATTTATTTATTTATGTATTTATTAGATATAAGTACACTGTAGCTGTCTTCAGACACTCTAGAAGAGGGTGTCATCTTCTGGAGAATGTAAATCCCTCTTATGGTCTGCATATGATGTACATAAACACAGCCTCACATATACTTCTAAAAATTTAAAGATGGGTGGGCCCACTGAAAGGGCTCAACAATTAACACCATTGTCTCCTCTTCCAGAGAACGTGGGATCAACTACCAGCAACTATGTGGTGGCCCATCTCAAGTTGCAGGGCATCAGAGAGACAGACAGACAGACAGAGATAAGGATGGCAGGCCTGCCTGATTTATCTTTCTTTCTTATCTTTTTTAAAAATTTTTATTAATTAATTAATTAATTTATTTATTTATTTATTTATTTATTAGATATAAGTACACTGTAGCTGTCTTCAGACTCTCCAGAAAAGGGTGTCAGATTCTGGAGAATCTATATCCCTCTTATGGTCTGCATATGATGTACATAAACACAGCCTCACATATACTTCTAAAAATTATAAATATGTGGGGCCACTGAAAGGACTCAACAATTAACAGCATTGTCTCCTCTTCCAGAGAACCTGGGATCAACTACCAGCACCTAAAAGGTGGCCCATCTCCAGTTCCAGGGGATCAGACAGACAGACAGACAGACAGACAGACAGTGTTAAGGATGGCAGGCCTGACTGGTCTTTCTTTGTTTCTTATCCTTTTTTTAAAAAAATGTTTATTTATTTCTTTATTTATTTCTTTATATATTTATTATTAGATATATGTACACTGTAGCTGTTCAGACACTCCAGAAGAGGGTGTCAGATTCTGGAGAATCTAAATCCCTCTTATGGTCTGCATATGATGTACATAAACACAGCCTCACATATACTTCTAAAAATTTAAAGAAGTGTGGGGCCACTCTAAAAGCTCAACAATTAACAGCATTGTCTCCTCTTCCAGAGTACCTGGAATCAACTACCAGCAACTATATGGTGGCCCATCTCCAGTTCCAGGGGAACAGACAGACAGACATACAGACAGTGATAAGGATGGCAGGCCTGCCTGGTCATTCTTTCTGTCTTATCCTTTTTAAAAAAATGTTTATTTATATATTTATTTATGTATTTATTAGATATATGTACACTGTAGCTGCTTTCAGACACTCCAGAAGAGGGTGTCATATTCTGGAGAATCTAAATCCCTCTTATGGTCTGCATATGATGTACATAAACACAGCCTCGCATATACTTCTAAAAATTTAAAGATGTGTGGGGCCACTGAGAGGGCTCAACAATTAACAGCATTGTCTCCTCTTTCAGAGACCCTGGGATAAACTACCAGCACCTTATGGTGGCCCATCTCCAGTTCCAGGGGATCAGACAGACAGACAGATAGACAGAAAGACAGAGATAAGGATGGCAGGCCTGCCTGGTCTTTCTTTATTTCTTATACTTTTTAAAATATGTTTATTTATTTATTTATTTATTTATTAGATATAAGTACACTGTAGCGGTCTTCAGACACTCCATAAGAGGGTGTCAGATTCTAGAGAATCTAAATCCCTCTTATGGTCTGAATATGATGTACATAAACACAGCCTCACATATACTTCTAAAAATTATAAATAGGTGGGGCCACTGAAAGGACTCAACAATTAACAGCATTGTCTCCTCTTTCAGAGAACCTGGGATAAACTACCAGCACCTTATGGTGGCCCATCCCCAGTTCCAGTGGATCAGACAGACAGACAGACAGACAGAGAGACAGAGATGAGGATGGCATGCCTGCCTGGTCTTTCTTTATTTCTTATACATTTTAAAAACTGTTTATTTATTTATTTATTTATTTATTTATTTATTTATTTATGTATTTATTAGATATAAGTACACTGTAGCCGTCTTCACACACTCCAGAAGAGGGTGTCAGATTCTAGAGAATCTAAATCCCTCTTATGGTCTGAATATGATGTACATAAATACAGCCTCACATATATTTCTAAAAATTATAAATAGTTGGGGCCACTGAAAGGACTCAACAATTAACAGCATTGTCTCCTCTTCCAGAGAACCTGGGATCAACTACCAACACCTAAAAGGTGGCCAATCTCCAGTTCCAGGGGATCAGACAGACAGACAGACAGGCAGTGATAAGGATGGCAGGCCTGCCTGGTCTTTCTTTCTTTCTTATCCTTTTTTTAAAAAAATGTTTGTTTATTTATTTTATTTATTTATTTATTATTAGATATAAGTACACTGTAGCTGTTTAGACAATCCAGAAGAGGGTGTCAGATTCTGGAGAATCTAAATCCCTCTTATGGTCTGCATATGATGTACATAAACACAGCCTCACATATACTTCTAAAAATTTAAAGAAGGGTGGGGCCACTCTAAAAGCTCAACAATTAACAGCATTGTCTCCTCTTCCAGAGTACCTGGGATCAACTACCAGCAACTATATGGTGGCCCATCTCCAGTTCCAGGGGATCAGACAGACAGACATACAGACAGTGATAAGGATTGCAGGCCTGCCTGGTCTTTCTTTTTGTCTTATCCTTTTTAAAAAAATGTTTATTTATATATTTATTTATGTATTTATTAAATATATGTACACTGTAGCTGCTTTCAGACACTCCAGAAGAGGGTGTCAGATTCTGGAGAATCTAAATCCCTCTTATGGTCTGCATATGATGTACATAAACACAGCCTCGCATATACTTCTAAAAATTTAAAGATGTGTGGGGCCACTGAGAGGGCTCAACAATTAACAGCATTGTCTCCTCTTTCAGAGAACCTGGGATAAACTACCAGCACCTTATGGTGGCCCATCCCCAGTTCCAGTGGATCAGACAGACAGACAGACAGAGAGACAGAGATGAGGATGGCAGGCCTGCCTGGTCTTTCTTTATTTCTTATACATTTTAAAAACTGTTTATTTATTTATTTATTTATTTATTTATTTATGTATTTATTAGATATAAGTACACTGTAGCCGTCTTCAGACACTCCAGAAGAGGGTGTCAGATTCTAGAGAATCTAAATCCCTCTTATGGTCTGAATATGATGTACATAAACACAGCCTCACATATACTTCTAAAAATTATAAATAGGTGGGGCCACTGAAAGGACTCAACAATTAACAGCATTGTCTCCTCTTACAGAGAACCTGGGATCAACTACCAGCACCTAAAATGTGGCCCATCTCCAGTTCCAGGGGATCAGACAGACAGACAGACAGACAGTGATAAGGATGGCAGGCCTGCCTGGTCTTTCTTTCTTTCTTATCCTTTTTTTAAAAAAATGTTTGTTTATTTATTTATTTATTTATTTATTTATTATTAGATATAAGTACACTGTAGCTGTTCAGACACTCCAGAAGAGGGTGTCAGATTCTGGAGAATCTAAATCCCTCTTATGGTCTGCATATGATGTACATAAACACAGCCTCACATATACTTCTAAAAATTTAAAGAAGGGTGGGGCCACTCTAAAAGCTCAACAATTAACAGCATTGTCTCCTTTCCAGAGTACCTGGGATCAACTACCAGCAACTATATGGTGGCCCATCTCCAGTTCCAGGGGATCAGACAGACAGACATACAGACAGTGATAAGGATGGCAGGCCTGCCTGGTCTTTCTTTCTTTCTTATCCTTTTTAAAAAAATGTTTATTTATATATTTATTTATGTATTTATTAGATATAAGTACACTGTAGCTGTCTTCAGACACTCCAGAAGAGGGTGTCAGATTCTGGAGAATCTAAATCCCTTTTATGGTCTGCATATGATGTACATAAACACAGCCTCACATATACTTCTAAAAATTTAAAGACGTGTGGGGCCACTGAGAGGGCTCAACAATTAACAGCATTGTCTCCTCTTTCAGAGAACCTGGGATAAACTACCAGCACCTTATGGTGGCCCATCTCCAGTTCCAGTGGATCAGACAGACAGACAGACAGAGAGACAGATATATGGATGGCAGGCCTGACTGGTCTTTCTTTATTTCTTATACTTTTTAAAAAATGTTTATTATTTTCTTTTATTTATTTATTTATTTATTTATTTATGTATTTATTAGATATAAGTACACTGTAGCCATCTTCAGACACTCCAGAAGATGGTGTCAGATTCTGGAGAATCTAAATCCCTCTTATGGTCTGAATATGATGTACATAAACACAGCCTCACATATACTTGTAAAAATTAAAAATGGGTGGGGCCACTGAAAGGGCTCAACAATTAACAGCATTGTCTCCTCTTCCAGAGAACCTGGGATCAACTAACAGCACCTACAAGGTGGCCCATCTCCAGTTCCAGGGGATCAGACAGACAGACAGACAGACTGAGATAAGTATGGCAGGCCTGCCTGGTCTTTCTTTCTTTCTTATCCTTTTAAAATAATGTTTATTTATTTATTTATTTATTTATTTATTTATTTATTTATTAGATATAAGTACACTGTAGTTGTCTTCAGACACTCCAGAAGAGGGTGTCAGATTCTGGAGAAACTAAATCCCTCTTATGGTCTGCATATGATGTACATAAACACAGCCTAACATATACTTCTAAAAATTTAAAGATAGGTGGAGCCACTGAAAGGGCTCAACAATTAATAGCATTGTCTCCTCTTCCAGAGAAGCTGGGATCAACTAACAGCAACTATATGTAGGCCCATCTGCAGTTCCAAGGTATCAGACAGTCTGACAGACAGACAGACTGACAGAGATTAGGATGGCAGGCCTGCCTGGTCTTTCTTTCTTTATTATACTTTTTAAAAAATGTTTATTTATTCATGTATTTATTAGATATAAGTACACTGTAGCTGTCTTCAGACACTCCAGAAGAGGGTGTCAGATTCTGGAGAATCTAAATCCCTCTTATGGTCTGCATATGATGTACATAAACACAGCCTCACATATACTACTAAAAATTTAAAGATGTGTGGGGCCACTGAAATCGCTCAACAATTAACAGCATTGTCTCCTCTTCCAGAGAACCTGGGATCAACTACCAGCACCTATATGGTGGCCCATCTCCAGTTCCAGGGGATCAGAAAGACTGATAGACAGACAGACAGAGATAGGGATGGTAGGCCTGCCTGGTCTTTACTTTTTTTTCTTATCCGGTTTAAATAATGTTTGTTTATTTATTTATTTATTTATTTATTATATAAGTACACTGTAGCTGTCTTCAGACACTCCAGAAGAGGGTGTCAGATTCTGGAGTATCTAAATCCCTCTTATGGTCTGCATATGATGTACATAAACACAGACTCACATATACTTCTAAAAATTTAAAGATGGGTAGGGCCACTGATAGGGCTCAACAATTAAGAGCATTGTCTCCTCTTCCAGAAAACCTTGGATCAACTACCAGCAACTATATGGTGGCCCATCTCCAGTACCCGGGGATCAGATAGACAGACAGACAGACAGGCAGAGATATGAATGGCAGGCCTGCCTGGTCTTTCTTTCTTTCTTATCCTTTTTAAAAAATGTTTATTTATTTATTTATTTATTTATCTATTTATTTATTAGATATAAGTACACTGTAGCTGTCTTCAGACACTCCAGAAGAGGGTGTCAGATTCTGGAGAATCTAAATCCCTCTTATGGTCTGCATATGATGTACATAAACACAGCCTCACATATACTTATAAATATTTAAAGAAGTGTGGGGCCACTGAAAGGGCTCAACAATTAACCGAATTGTCTCCTCTTCCAGAGATCCTTGGATTAACTACCAGCACTATATGGTGGCCCATCTCCAGTTCCCGGGGATCAGATAGACAGACAGACAGACAGACAGAGATGTGGATGGCAGGCCTGCCTGGTCTTTCTTTCTTTCTTATACTTTTTAAAAAATGTTTATTTATTTATTTATTTATTTATCTATTTATTTATTAGATATAAGTACACTGTAGCTGTCTTCAGACACTCCAGAAGAGGGTGTCAGATTCTGGAGAATCTAAATCCCTCTTATGGTCTGCATATGATGTACATAAACACAGCCTCACATATACCTCTAAATATTTAAAGATGGGTGGCGCCACTGAAAGGGCTCAACAATTAACAGCATTGTCTCCTCTTCCAGAGTACCTGGGATCAACTACCAGCAACTATATGGTGGCCCATCTCCAGTTCCAGGGGATCAGACAGACAGACATACAGACAGTGATAAGGATGGCAGGCCTGCCTGGTCTTTCTTTCTTTCTTATCCTTTTTAAAAAAATGTTTATTTATATATTTATTTATGTATTTATTAGATATAAGTACACTGTAGCTGTCTTCAGACACTCCAGAAGTGTTTGTCAGATTCTGGAGAATCTAAATCCCTCTTATGGTCTGCATATGATGTACATAAACACAGCCTCACATATACTTCTAAAAATTTAAAGATGTGTGGGGCCACTGAGAGGGCTCAACAATTAACAGCATTGTCTCCTCTTTCAGAGAACCTGGGATAAACTACCAGCACCTTATGGTGGCCCATCTCCAGTTCCAGGGGATCAGACAGACAGACAGACAGAGAGACAGAGATAAGGATGGCAGGCCTGCCTGGTCTTTCTTTCTTTCTTATACTTTTAAGAAATGTTTATTAATTTAAGTATGTATTTATTAGATTTAAGTACAAGGTAGCTGTCTTCAGACACTCTAAAAGAGGGTGTCATCTTCTGGAGAATCTAAATCCCTCTTATGGTCTGCAAATGATGTACATAAACACAGCCTCACATATATTTCTAAAAATTTAAAGATGGGTGGGCCCACTGAAAGGGCTCAACAATTAACAGCATTGTCTCTTCTTCCAGAGAACGTGGGATCAACTACCAGCAACTATGGTGGCCCATCTCAAGTTCCAGGGGATAAGACAGACAGACAGACAGACAGAGATAAGGATGGCAGGCCTGCCTGATTTTTCTTTCTTTCTTATCCTTTTTAAAAAATGTTTATTAATTAATTTATTTATTTATTCATTTATTCATTCATTTATTTATTTATTTATTTATTTATTTATGTATTTATTAGATGTAAGTACACTGTAGCTGTCTTCAGACTCTCCAGAAGAGGGTGTCAGATTCTGGAGAATCAATATCCCTCATATGGTCTGCATATGATGTACATGAACACAGCCTCACATATACTTCTAAAAATTTAAAGATGGGTGGGGCCACTGAAAGGGCTCAACAATTACCAGCATTTTCTCCTCTTCCAGAGAACCTGGGATCAACTACCAGCAACTATATGGTGGCCCATCTCCAGTTTCAGGGTATCTGACAGACAGACAGACAGACAGACAGACAGATAGAGTTAAGGATGGCAGGCCTACCTGGTCTTTCATTCTTTCTTATCCTTTTTAAAAAAATGTTTATTAATTTAAGTATGTATTTATTAGATGTAAGTACACTGTAGCTGTCTTCAAACACTCCCGAAGAGGGTGTCAGATTCTGGAGAATCTATATCCCTCTTATGGTCTGCATATGATGTACATGAACACAGCCTCACATATACTTCTAAAAATTTAAAGATGGGTGGGGCCACTGAAAGGGCTCAACAATTAACAGCATTGTCTCCTCTTGCAGAGTATTGGGATCAACTACCAGCAACTATATGGTGGCCCATCTCCAGTTTCAGGGGATCAGACAGACAGACAGACAGACAGACAAGGATGGCAGGCCTGCCTGGTTTTTCTTTCTTTCTTATACTTTTTATTTATTTATTTATTTATTTATTTATTTATTTATGTATTTCTTAGATATAAGTACACTGTAGCTTTCTTTAGACACTCCAAGGAGGGTGTCAGATTCTGGAGAATGTAAATCCCTCTTATGGTCTGCATATGATGTACATAAACACAGCCTCACATATACTGAGCTGAGGTGTCACAGGCCAACTGCTGGAATTTCTGAGTACCACCTAGATAGAGAAAAGCTATGCTGTGGTTGCTTATTTTATGTATTTTATTATTTCTATTTGTTGTTTTGTTTTGTTTTTTTTGTTTTTAGAGAAGTCCTAAGTCTGTAGCTCTGGCTGACCCAGGACTGCATACTTGTGTTAATTAGGGTTTCACAGCTGGGAACAGACACCAAGAGCAAGGTAAGGCATAGAAAACCCTACATTCAGTGGTGGCTCAAGCTCTTAATGAGAGCACTCTGTAGGCAGAGGCAGTCAGTTTCTGAGTTTGAGGCCACCCTGGTGAAAGACAGGGCTAGGGTAGGGGCTAGTGTGAGGAAAGAAAGAAAGAAAGAAAGAAAGAAAAGTTTATAATAAAAAGTTTTTATAAAAGTTTTATAAAAAGTGTTAAAGTTTTTAAAAATTAAAAAAAAAAAATACCAGATCACCATCACACAGCATTGGCTGTCTTCAGGTGTATCCTTTCAGCCTCCAAACAAAAACAATGGCTGGCTGTCTTCAGGTGTATCCTATTCTCGAGTCTTATTTCCAACCTTAGAGCTGGGCTGAGCTGCCTCATTATGTAATTGCAAACCTTCCTTGGTTTGTCTTTTCCATTTCTAAGACTAACAGGCCTTTTTCTATTTATTGAATATGCTCATGACTGTCCTTTAGATATAGTAAATATAACTTTTGCTTATAAAACTTGTTTTCTAGGAATTTTTAAAGGGCAATGGCAGAGTTTATTTATAAAAAAATATTTTGCATTTATTTATTTGTGTGAGTGATGAAGCTCAGGTCTTCAAACTCGTCAGGAGGTATGATTACCTCCCCTCTCTCTCAACCCCTCTCTCTCCTCTCTCAATGATTGTGTAAGAATATTTTGCATGTGTATGCTGTGCCCACAGACTCCAGAACAGAGTATTAGATCCCCTGGAACTGGAGATGGGCCACCATATATAATACTGGTAATTGAGCCCTGGTTCTCTGGAAGAGGAGACAATGCTCTTAATTGTTGAGCCCTCTCTGTAGCCACATCTTTCTTTTTTTTTTTTTTGAGTATATGTGAGGCTGTGTTTATATACATCATATGCAGACAATAAGAATGATTTAGATTCTTCAGATTCTGACACCCTCTTCTGGACTGTCTGAAGATAGCTACAGCATACTTAAATATAATAAATAAATAAATCTTTAAAAAGAAAAGGAAAAGTAAAAAAGAAAGAACAGGCCTGCCATATGCATGTTCATAGAGGAAAATGGGAGAGACCCCAATCTAACCTCAGCAGGGTGCTTCCTTCTGGATGGTAGCTCACAGATTCATCCCAGCAAGACAGGCAAATCATTGAGTTCAAGGACAGTAAGGTTCAGGACAGCCAAGGTTAGGAAGGAAAAGGGTCTATGTTGAGAATACAAACCGACAAAACAATAACTAGGAAAAAGAAGTGACAGTGTAACTTGGGGTAGGGTACCAACAAGAGAAAGCTTTCTGTTACCACTTACAAACACCAGTAGCCTTGCACACTTCTGCCCAGGTCCCTGCCTTCCTTTCTAGGAATTCTAAGGATGCCAGGGGGTGGGGGAATCCAGATTAAATTTTTAAAAACAAAGACTTGGTCTTTGATGTCTATAGGAAGCCCTTTTCAGTGCCTTTAACTACCACTGAACTTTCAGGGCTGTGACTCAACTGTAACAAGGAACAGGGCTAAGAACCTGCAGCCTTTGAAAACAACTATTTTTTTAAAGTGGGGGACACAAATCAGCAGTAGAACCCCTCAGGTTCAGCCATAATACTTGTTAGGGAAAGAGCCTCAATGTCCGGAGCTGAGGTCTCATGGGTGAACTGCTTCAAGCTCTGAGTATCATTGAAAGAAAGAAAAGATATCATGTGGTTGCTTAATTTATTTATTTTATTATTTCTATTTTTTGTTTTCTTTTGTTTTGTTTTAGAAAAGGCCTCAGTCTGTAGCTATGGCTGACCTAGGACAGACTACATGTGTTAATTAGGGTTTCACAGCTGAGAAACAGACCATACCTATGTAAGACTTAGAAAACCCAACAGTCAGGGGTGGCTCAAGCTCTTAATGAGAGCACTCTGGAGGCAGAGGCAGTCAGTTTCTGAGTTCGAGGCCAGCCTGGTTAAAGACAGGGATAGGCAGGGCTAGGCAAGGCAGGGCTGGGCTAGGCTAGGCTAGGCGAGGGGCTGGGCTAGTCAAGGCAAGGGACTAGGCTAGGCTACTCAAGGGGCTAGGCAAGACAGACAGACAGAGAGAAAGACAGACAAGGATGGCAGGCCTGCCTGGTTTTTCTTTCTTTCTTATCCCTTTTAAAAATGTTTGTTTATTTATTTATTTATTTATTTATTTATTTATTTATGTATTTATTAGATATACGTACACTGTAGCTGTCTTCAGACACTCCAGAAGAGGGTGTCAGATTCTGGAGAATCTATATCCCTCTTATGGTCTGCATATGATGTACATAAACACAGCCTCACATATACTTCTAAAAATTTAAAGAAGGGTGGGGCCACCCTAAAAGCTCAACAATTAACAGCATTGTCTCCTCTTCCAGAGTACCTGGGATCAACTACCAGCAACTATATGGTGGCCCATCTCCAGTTCCAGGGGATCAGACAGACAGACATACAGACAGTGATAAGGATGGCAGGCCTGCCTGGTCTTTCTTTCTTTCTTATCCTTTTTAAAAAAATGTTTATTTATTTATTTATTTATTTATTTATTTATTTATGTATTTATTAGATATAAGTACACTGTAGCTGTCTTCAGACACTCCAGAAGAGGGTGTCAGATTCTGGAGAATCTAAATCCCTCTTATGGTCTGTATATGATGTACATAAACAAGGCCTCACATATACTTCTAAAAATTTAAAGATGTGTGGGGACAGTGAGAGGGCTCAACAATTAACAGCATTGTGTCCTCTTTCAGAGAACCTGGGATAAACTACCAGCACCTTATGGTGGCCCATCTCCAGTTCCAGTGGATCAGACAGACAGACAAACAGAGAGACAGAGATAAGGATGGAAGGCCTGCCTGGTCTTACTTTCTTTCTTATCCTTTTTAAAAAATATTTATTTATTTATTTATTTATTTATTTATGTATTTCTTAGATATAAGTACACTGTAGCTTTCTTTAGACACTCCAGAGGAGGGTGTCAGATTCTGGTAATGTAAATCCCTCTTATGGTCTGCATATGATGTACATAAACACAGCCTCACATATACTGAGCTGAGGTGTCACAGGCCAACTTCTGGAATTTCTGAGTACCACCTAGATAGAGAAAAGCTATGCTGTGGTTGCTTAATTTATGTATTTTATTATTTCTATTTGTTGTTTTGTTTTATTTTATTTGTTTTTAGAGAAGTCCTCAGTCTGTAGCTCTGGCTGACCCAGGACTGCCTACTTGTGTTAATTAGGGTTTCACAGCTGAGAACAGACACCAAGAGCAAGGTAAGGCTTAGAAAACCCTACATTCAGTGGTGGCTCAAGCTCTTAATGAGAGCACTCTGTAGGCAGAGGCAGTCAGTTTCTGAGTTTGAGGCCACCCTGGTGAAAGCCAGGGCTAGGGTAGGGGCTAGGGTGAGGAAAGAAAGAAAGGAAAGTTTATAATAAAAAGTTTTTATAAAAGTTTTATAAAAAGTGTTAAAGTTTTTAAAAATTAAAAAAAAATACCAGATCACCATCACACAGCATTGGCTGTCTTCAGGTGTATCCTTTCAGCCTCCAAAACAAAAAACAATGGCTGGCTGTCTTCAGGTGTATCCTATTCTCAAGTCTTATTTCCAACCTTAGAGCTGGGCTGAGCTGCCTCATTATGTAATTGCAAACCTTCCTTGGTTTGTCTTTTCCATTTCTAAGACTAACAGGCCTTTTTCTATTTATTGAATATGCTCATGACTGTCCTTTAGATATAGTAAATATAACTGTTGCTTATAAAACTTGTTTTCTAGGAATTTTTAAAGGGCAATGGCAGAGTTTATTTATAAAAAAATATTTTGCATTTATTTATTTGTGTGAGTGATGAAGCTCAGGTCTTCAAACTCGTCAGGAGGTATGATTACCTACCCTCTCTCTCAACCCCTCTCTCTCCTCTCTCAATGATTGTGTAAGAATGTTTTGCATGTGTATGCTGTGCCCACAGACTCCAGAACAGAGTATTAGATCCCCTGGAACTGGAGATGGGCCACCATATATAATACTGGTAATTGAGCCCAGGTTCTCTGGAAGAGGAGACAATGCTCTTAATTGTTGAGCCCTTTCTGTAGCCACATCTTTCTTTTTCTTTTTTTTTTTTTTTGAGTATTTGTGAGGCTGTGTTTATATACATCATATGCAGACAATAAGAATGATTTAGATTCTTCAGAATCTGACACCCTCTTCTGGACTGTCTGAAGATAGCTACAGCATACTTAAATATAATAAATAAATAAATCTTTAAAAAGAAAAGGAAAAGTAAAAAAGAAAGAACAGGCCTGCCATATGCATGTTCATAGAGGAAAATGGAAGAGACCCCAATCTAACCTCAGCAGGGTGCTTCCTTCTGGATGGTAGCTCACAGTTTCATCCCAGCAAGACAGGCAAATCACTGAGTTCAAGGACAGTAAGGTTCAGGACAGCCAAGGTTAGGAAGGAAAAGGGTCTATGTTGAGAATACAAACCGACAAAACAATAACTAGGAAAAAGAAGTGACAGTGTAACTTGGGGTAGGGTACCAACAAGAGAAAGCTTTCTGTTACCACTTACAAACACCAGTAGCCTTGCACCCTTCTGCCCAGGTCCCTGCCTTCCTTTCTAGGAATTCTAAGGATGCCAGGGGGTGGGGGAATCCAGATTAACTTTTTAAAAACAAAGACTTGGTCTTTGATGTCTATAGGAAGCCCTTCTCAGTGCCTTTAACTACCACTGAACTTTCAGGCTGTGACTCAACTGTAACAAGGAACAGGGCTAAGAACCTGCAGCCTTTGAAAACAACTATTTTTTTAAAGTGGGGGACACAAATCAGCAGTAGAACCCCTCAGGTTCAGCCATAATACTTGTTAGGGAAAGAGCCTCAATGTCCGGAGCTGAGGTCTCATGGGTGAACTGCTTCAAGCTCTGAGTATCATTGAAAGAAAGAAAAGATATCATGTGGTTGCTTAATTTATTTATTTTATTATTTCTATTTTTTGTTTTCTTTTGTTTTGTTTTAGAAAAGGCCTCAGTCTGTAGCTATGGCTGACCTAGGACAGCCTACATGTGTTAATTAGGGTTTCACAGCTGAGAAACAGACCATACCTATGTAAGACTTAGAAAACCCAACAGTCAGGGGTGGCTCGAGCTCTTAATGAGAGCACTCTGGAGGCAGAGGCAGTCAGTTTCTGAGTTCGAGGCCAGCCTGGTTAAAGACAGGGATAGGCAGGGCTAGGCAAGGCAGGGCTGGGCTAGGCTAGGCTAGGCAAGGGGCTGGGCTAGTCAAGGCAAGGGACTAGGCTAGGCTACTCAAGGGGCTAGGCAAGACAGACAGACAGAGAGAAGGACAGACAAAGATGGCAGGCCTGCCTGGTTTTTCTTTCTTTATTATCCCCTTTAAAAAATGTTTGTTTATTTATTTATTTATTTATTTATTTATGTATTTATTAGATATACGTACACTGTAGCTGTCTTCAGACACTCCAGAAGAGGGTGTCAGATTCTGGAGAATCTATATCCCTCTTATGGTCTGCATATGATGTACATAAACACAGCCTCACATATACTTCTAAAAATTTAAAGAAGGGTGGGGCCACCCTAAAAGCTCAACAATTAACAGCATTGTCTCCTCTTCCAGAGTACCTGGGATCAACAACCAGCAACTATATGGTGGCCCATCTCCAGTTCCAGGGGATCAGACAGACAGACATACAGACAGTGATAAGGATGGCAGGCCTGCCTGGTCTTTCTTTCTTTCTTATCCTTTTTAAAAAAATGTTTATTTATTTATTTATGTATTTATTAGATATAAGTACACTGTAGCTGTCTTCAGACACTCCAGAAGAGGGTGTCAGATTCTGGAGAATCTAAATCCCTCTTATGGTCTTCATATGATGTACATAAACAAGGCCTCACATATACTTCTAAAAATTTAAAGATGTGTGGGGACAGTGAGAGGGCTCAACAATTAACAGCATTGTCTCCTCTTTCAGAGAACCTGGGATAAACTACCAGCACCTTATGGTGGCCCATCTCCAGTTCCAGTGGATCAGACAGACAGACAGACAGAGAGACAGAGATAAGGATGGAAGGCCTGCTTGGTCTTTCTTTATTTCTTATACTTTTTAAAAAATGTTTATTTATTTATTTATTTATTTATTTATTTATGTATTTATTAGATATAAGTACACTGTAGCCGTCTTCAGACACTCCAGAAGAGGGTGTCAGATTCTGGAGAATCTAAATCCCTCTTATGATTTGAATATGATGTACATAAACACAGTCTCACATATACTTCTAAAAATTAAAAATGGGTGGGGCCACTGAAAGGGCTCAACAATTAACAGCATTATCTCCTCTTCCAGAGAACGTGGGATCAACTACCAGCACCTACAAGGTGGCCCATCTCCAGTTCCAGGGGATCAGACAGACAGGCAGACAGAGATAAGGATGGCAGGCCTGCCTGGTCTTTCTTTCTTTCTTATCCTTTTTAAAAAATATTTATTTATTTATTTATTTATTTATTTATTTATGTATTTCTTAGATATAAGTACACTGTAGCTTTCTTTAGACACTCCAGAGGAGGGTGTCAGATTCTGGTAATGTAAATCCCTCTTATGGTCTGCATATGATGTACATAAACACAGCCTCACATATACTGAGCTGAGGTGTCACAGGCCAACTTCTGGAATTTCTGAGTACCACCTAGATAGAGAAAAGCTATGCTGTGGTTGCTTAATTTATGTATTTTATTATTTCTATTTGTTGTTTTGTTTTATTTTATTTGTTTTTAGAGAAGTCCTCAGTCTGTAGCTCTGGCTGACCCAGGACTGCCTACTTGTGTTAATTAGGGTTTCACAGCTGAGAACAGACACCAAGAGCAAGGTAAGGCTTAGAAAACCCTACATTCAGTGGTGGCTCAAGCTCTTAATGAGAGCACTCTGTAGGCAGAGGCAGTCAGTTTCTGAGTTTGAGGCCACCCTGGTGAAAGACAGGGCTAGGGTAGGGGCTAGGGTGAGGAAAGAAAGAAAGGAAAGTTTATAATAAAAAGTTTTTATAAAAGTTTTATAAAAAGTGTTAAAGTTTTTAAAAATTAAAAAAAAAATACCAGATCACCATCACACAGCATTGGCTGTCTTCAGGTGTATCCTTTCAGCCTCCAAAACAAAAAACAATGGCTGGCTGTCTTCAGGTGTATCCTATTCTCAAGTCTTATTTCCAACCTTAGAGCTGGGCTGAGCTGCCTCATTATGTAATTGCAAACCTTCCTTGGTTTGTCTTTTCCATTTCTAAGACTAACAGGCCTTTTTCTATTTATTGAATATGCTCATGACTGTCCTTTAGATATAGTAAATATAACTGTTGCTTATAAAACTTGTTTTCTAGGAATTTTTAAAGGGCAATGGCAGAGTTTATTTATAAAAAAATATTTTGCATTTATTTATTTGTGTGAGTGATGAAGCTCAGGTCTTCAAACTCGTCAGTAGGTATGATTACCTCCCCTCTCTCTCAACCCCTCTCTCTCCTCTCTCAATGATTGTGTAAGAATGTTTTGCATGTGTATGCTGTGCCCACAGACTCCAGAACAGAGTATTAGATCCCCTGGAACTGGAGATGGGCCACCATATATAATACTGGTAATTGAGCCCAGGTTCTCTGGAAGAGGAGACAATGCTCTTAATTTTTCAGCCCTCTCTGTAGCCACATCTTTCTTTTTCTTTTTTTTTTTTTTTTGAGTATATGTGAGGCTGTGTTTATATACATCATATGCAGACAATAAGAATGATTTAGATTCTTAAGAATCTGACACCCTCTTGTGGACTGTCTGAAGATAGCTACAGCATACTTAAATATAATAAATAAATAAATCTTTAAAAAGAAAAGGAAAAGTAAAAAAGAAAGAACAGGCCTGCCATATGCATGTTCATAGAGGAAAATGGAAGAGACCACAATCTAACCTCAGCAGGGTGCTTCCTTCTGGATGGTAGCTCACAGTTTCATCCCAGCAAGACAGGCAAATCACTGAGTTCAAGGACAGTAAGGTTCAGGACAGCCAAGGTTAGGAAGGAAAAGGGTCTATGTTGAGAATACAAACCGACAAAACAACAACTAGGAAAAAGAAGTGACAGTGTAACTTGGGGTAGGGTACCAACAAGAGAAAGCTTTCTGTTACCACTTACAAACACCAGTAGCCTTGCACCCTTCTGCCCAGGTCCCTGCCTTCCTTTCTAGGAATTCTAAGGATGCCAGGGTGTGGGGGAATCCAGATTAACTTTTTAAAAACAAAGACTTGGTCTTTGATGTCTATAGGAAGCCCTTCTCAGTGCCTTTAACTACCACTGAACTTTCAGGGCTGTGACTCAACTGTAACAAGGAACAGGGCTAAGAACCTGCAGCCTTTGAAAACAACTATTTTTTTAAAGTGGGGGACACAAATCAGCAGTAGAACCCCTCAGGTTCAGCCATAATACTTGTTAGGGAAAGAGCCTCAATATCCGGAGCTGAGGTCTCATGGGTGAACTGCTTCAAGCTCTGAGTATCATTGAAAGAAAGAAAAGATATCATGTGGTTGCTTAATTTATTTATTTTATTATTTCTATTTTTTGTTTTCTTTTGTTTTGTTTTAGAAAAGGCCTCAGTCTGTAGCTATGGCTGACCTAGGACAGCCTACATGTGTTAATTAGGGTTTCACAGCTGAGAAACAGACCATACCTATGTAAGACTTAGAAAACCCAACAGTCAGGGGTGGCTCGAGCTCTTAATGAGAGCACTCTGGAGGCAGAGGCAGTCAGTTTCTGAGTTCGAGGCCAGCCTGGTTAAAGACAGGGATACGCAGGGCTAGGCTAGGCAAGGGGCTGGGCTAGTCAAGGCAAGGGACTAGGCTAGGCTACTCAAGGGGCTAGGCAAGACAGACAGACAGAGAGAAAGACAGACAAAGATGGCAGGCCTGCCTGGTTTTTCTTTCTTTCTTATCCCTTTTAAAAAATGTTTGTTTATTTATTTATTTATTTATTTATTTATGTATTTATTAGATATACTTACACTGTAGCTGTCTTCAGACACTCCAGAAGAGGGTGTCAGATTCTGGAGAATCTATATCCCTCTTATGGTCTGCATATGATGTACATACACACAGCCTCACATTTACATCTAAAAATTTAAAGATGTGTGGGTCCGATGAAAGGGATCAACAATTAACAGCATTGTCTCCTCTTATAGAGAACCTGGGATCAACTACCAGCAACTATATGGTGGCCCATCTCCAGTTCCAGGGGATCAGACAGACAGACAGACAGACAAGGATGGCAGGCCTGCCTGGTCTCTCTTTCTTTATTATCCTTTTTAAAAAATGTTTATTTGTTTATTTATGAATTTATTAGATATAAGTACACTGTAGCTGTCTTCAGACACACCAAAAGAGGGTGTCAGATTCTGGAGAATCTAAATCCCTCTTATGGTCTGCATATTCGGTACATAAACACAGCCTTGCATATACTTCTAAAAATTTAAAGATGGGTGGGGCCACTGAAAGGGCTCAACAATTAACAGCATTGTCTTCTCTTCCAGAGGACCAGGGATCAACTACCAGCAACTATATTGTGGCCCATCTCCAGTTCCAGGCGATCAGACAGACATATATACACACAGACAGACAAGGATTGCAGGCCTGCCTGGTTTTTCTTTCTTTCTTATACATTTTAAAAATGTTTATTTATTTATATATATATTTATTAGATATAAGTACACTGTAGCTGTCTTCAGACACTTCGGAAGAGGGTGTCATATTCTGGAGAATCTAAATCCCTCTTATGGTCTGCATATGATGTACATAAACACAGCCTCACATATATTTCTAAAAATTTAAAGAAGTGTAGGGCCACTCTAAAAGCTCAACAATTAACAGCATTGTCTCCTCTTCCAGAGTACCTGGGATCAACTACCAGCAACTATATGGTGGCCCATCTCCAGTTCCAGGGGATCAGACAGACAGACATACAGACAGTGATAAGGATGGCAGGCCTGCCTGGTCTTTCTTTCTTTCTTATTCTTTTTTAAAAAATGGTTATTTATATATTTATTTATTTATTTATGAGATATATGTACACTGTAGCTGCTTTCAGACACTCCAGAAGAGGGTGTCAGATTCTGGAGAATCTAAATCCCTCTTATGGTCTGCATATGATGTACATAAACACAGCCTCACATATACTTCTAAAAATTTAAAGAAGGTTTGGGCCACTCTAAAAGCTCAACAATTAACAGCATTGTCTCCTCTTCCAGAGTACCTGGGATCAACTACCAGCAATTATATGGTGGCCCATCTCCAGTTCCAGGGGATCAGACAGACAGACATACAGACAGTGATAAGGATGGCAGGCCTGCCTGGTCTTTCTTTCTTTCTTATCCTTTTTTAAAAAATGTTTATTTATATATTTATTTATGTATTTATTAGATATATGTACACTGTAGCTGTCTTCAGACACTCCAGAAGAGGGTGTCAGATTCTGGAGAATCTAAATCCCTCTTATGGTCTGCATATTGCGTACATAAACACAGCCTCACATATACTTCTAAAAATTTAAAGATGGGTGGGGCCACTGAGAGGGCTCAACAATTAACAGCATTGTCTCCTCTTTCAGAGAACCTGGGATAAACTACCAGCAACTTATGGTGGCCCATCTCCAGTTCCAGAGGATCAGACAGACAGACAGACAGAGAGATAGAGATATGGATGGCAGGCCTGCCTGGTCTTTCTTTATTTCTTATACTTTTTAAAAAATGTTTATTTATTTATTTATTTATTTATTTATTTATTAGATATAAGTACATTGTAGCCGTCTTCCGACACTCCAGAAGAGGGTGTCAGATTCTAGAGTATCTAAATCCCTCTTATGGTCTGAATATGATGTACATAAACACAGCCTCACATATACCTCTAAATATTTAAAAATATGTGGGGCCACTGAAAGGACTCAACAATTAACAGCATTGTCTCCTCTTCCAGAGAACCTGGGATCAACTACCAGCACCTAAAAGGTGGCCCATCTCCAGTTCCAGGGGATCAGACAGACAGACAGACAGACAGAGATAAGGAGGGCAGACCTGCCTAGTTTTTCTTTCTTTCTTATCCTTTTAAAATAATGTTTATTTATTTATTTATTTATTTATTTATTTATTTATTTATGTATTTATTAGATATAAGTACACTGTAGTTGTCTTCAGACACTCCAGAAGAGGGTGTCAGATTCTGGAGAATCTAAATCCCTCTTATGGTCTGCATATGATGTACGTAAACACAGCCTAACATATACTTCTAAAAATTTAAAGATAGGTGGAGCCACTGAAAGGGCTCAACAATTAACAGCATTGTCTCTTCTTCCAGAGAACCTGGGATCAACTACCAGCACCTAAAAGGTGGCCCATCTCCAGTTCCAGGGGATCAGACAGACAGACAGACTTACAGAGGTAAGGATGGAGGCCGGCCTGTTCTTTCTTTCTTTCTTATACTTTTAAAAAATGTTTATTTATTTATTTATTTATTTATTTATTTATTTATTTATTTATGTATTTATTAGATATAAGTACACTGTAGCTGTCTTCAGACACTCTAGAAGAGGGTGTCATCTTCTGGAGAATCTAAATCGCTCTTATGGTCTGCATATGATGTACATAAACACAGCCTCACATATACTTCTAAATATTTAAAGATGGGTGGGCCCACTGAAAGGGCTCAACAATTAACACCATTGTCTCCTCTTCCAGAGAACGTGGGATCAACTACCAGCAACTATGTGGTGGCCCATCTCAAGTTGCAGGGGATCAGACAGACAGACAGACAGGCAGAGATAAGGATGGCAGGCCTGCCTGATTTTTCTTTCTTTCTTATCCTTTTTAAAATTGTTTATTTATTTATTTATTCATTAATTAATTAATTTATTTATTTTTTTTATGTATTTATTAGATATAAGTACACTGTAGCTGTCTTCAGACTCTCCAGAAGAGGGTGTCAGATTCTGGAGAATCTATATCCCTCTTATGGTCTGCATATGATGTACATAAACACAGCCTCACATATACTTCTAAAAATTTAAAGATGGTTGGGGCCACTGAAAGGGCTCAACAATTAACAGCATTGTCTCCTCTTCCAGAAGACCTGGGATCAACTACCAGCAACTATATTGTGGCCCATCTCCAGTTCCAGGCGATCAGACAGACATACATACAGACAGACAGACAAGGATTGCAGGCCTGCCTGGTTTTTCTTTCTTCTTATACATTTTAAAAATGTTTATTTATTTATATATATATTTATTAGATATAAGTACACTGTAGCTGTCTTCAGACACTTCAGAAGAGGGTGTCATATTCTGGAGAATCTAAATCCCTCTTATGGAGTGCATATGATGTACATAAACACAGCTTCACATATACTTCTAAAAATTTAAAGAAGGGTGGGGCCACTCTAAAAGCTCAACAATTAACAGCATTGTCTCCTCTTCCAGAGTACCTGGGATCAACTACCAGCAACTTTATGGTGGCCCATCTCCAGTTCCAGAGGATCAGACAGACAGACATACAGACAGTGATAAGGATGGCAGGCCTGCCTGGTCTTTCTTTCTTTCTTATCCTTTTTAAAAAAATGTTTATTTATATATTTATTTATGTATTTATTAGATATAAGTACACTGTAGCTGTCTTCAGACACTCCAGAAGAGGGTGTCAGATTCTGGAGAATCTAAATCCCTCTTATGGTCTGTATATGATGTACATAAACAAAGCCTCACATATACTTCTAAAAATTTAGAGATGTGTGGGGCCACTGAGAGGGCTCAACAATTAACAGCATTGTCTCCTCTTTCAGAGAACCTGGGATAAACTACCAGCACCTTATGGTGGCCCATCTCCAGTTCCAGTGGATCAGACAGACAGACAGACAGACAGAGAGACAGAGATAAGGATGGCAGGTCTGCCTGGTCTTTCTTTATTTCTTATACTTTTTAAAAAATGTTTATTCATTTATTTATTTATTTATTTATTTATTTATGCATTTATTAGATATAAGTACACTGTAGCCGTCTTCAGACACTCCAGAAGAGGGTGTCAGATTCTAGAGAATCTAAATCTCTCTTATGGTCTGAATATGATGTACATAAACACAGCCTCACATATACTTCTAAAAATTATAAATAGGTGGGGCCACTGAAAGGACTCAACAATTAACAGCATTGTCTCCTCTTCCAGGGAACCTGGGATCAACTACCAGCACCTAAAAGGTGGCCCATCTCCAGTTCCAGGGGATCAGACAGACAGACAGACAGACAGTGATAAGGATGGCAGGCCTGCCTGGTCTATCTTTCTTTCTTATCCTTTTTTAAAAAAATGTTTATTTATTTATTTATTTATTTATTTATTTATTATTAGATATAAGTACACTGTAGCTGTCTTCAGACACTCCAGAAGAGGGTGTCAGATTCTGGAGAATCTAAATCCCTCTTATGGTCTGCATATGATGTACATAAACACAGCCTCACATATACTTCTAAAAATTAAAGAAGGGTGGGGCCACTCTAAAAGCTCAACAATTAACAGCATTGTCTCCTCTTCCAGAGTACCTGGGATCAACTACCAGCAACTATATGGTGTCCCATCTCCAGTTCCAGGGGATCAGACAGACAGACATACAGACAGTGATAAGGATGGCAGGCCTGCCTGGTCTTTCTTTCTTTCTTATCCTTTTTAAAAAAATGTTTATTTATTTATTTATTTATGTATTTATTAGATATAAGTACACTGTAGCTGTCTTCAGACACTCCAGAAGAGGGTGTCAGATTCTGGAGAATCTAAATCCCTCTTATGGTCTGCATATGATGTACTTAAACAGAGCCTCACATATACTTCTAAAAATTTAAAGATGTGTGGGGCCACTGAGAGGGCTCAACAATTAACAGCATTGTCTCCTCTTTCAGAGAACCTGGGATAAACTACCAGCACCTTATGGTGGCCCATCTCCAGTTCCAGTGGATCAGACAGACAGACAGACAGACAGAGAGACAGAGATAAGGATGGCAGGTCTGCCTGGTCTTTCTTTATTTCTTATACTTTTAAAAAAATGTTTATTTATTTATTTATTTATTTATGTATTTATTAGATATAAGTACATTGTAGCCGTCTTCAGACACTCCAGAAGAGGGTGTCAGATTCTAGAGAACCTAAATCCCTCTTATGGTCTGCATATGATGTACATAAACACAGCCTCACATATACTTCTAAAAATTATAAATAGGTGGGGCCACTGAAAGGACTCAACAATTAACTGCATTGTCTCCTCTTCCAGAGAACCTGGGATCAACTACCAGCACCTAAAAGGTGGCCCATCTCCAGTTCCAGGGGATCAGACAGACAGACAGACAGACAGTGATAAGGATGGCAGGCCTGCCTGGTCTTTCTTTCTTTCTTATCATTTTTTTAAAAAAAATGTTTATTTATTTATTTATTTATTTATTTATTTATTTATTTATTTATTTGTTTATTAGATATAAGTACACTGTAGCTGTTCAGACACTCCAGAAGAGGGTGTCAGATTCTGGAGAATCTAAATCCCTCTTATGGTCTGCATATGATGTACATAAACACAGCCTCACATATAATTCTAAAAATTTAAAGAAGGGTTGGGCCACTCTAAAAGCTCAACAATTAACAGCATTGTCTCCTCTTCCAGAGTACTTGGGATCAGCTACCAGCAACTATATGGTGGCCCATCTCCAGTTCCAGGGGATCAGACAGACAGACAGAGAGACAGAGATAAGGATGGCAGGCCTGCCTGGTCATTCTTTCTTTCTTATCCTTTTCAAAAAAATGTTTATTTATATATTTATTTATGTATTTATTAGATATAAGTACACTGTAGCTGTCTTCAGACAACCCAGAAGAGGGTGTCAGATTCTGGAGAATCTAAATCCCTCTTATGGTCTGCATATGATGTACATAAACACAGCCTCACATATACTTCTAAAAATTTAAAGATGTGTGGGGCCAATGAGAGGGCTCAACAAGTAACAGCATTGTCTCCTCTTTCAGAGAACCTGGGATAAACTACCAGCCCCTTATGGTGGCCCATCTCCAGTTCCAGTGGATCAGACAGGCAGACAGACAGAGAGACAGAGATAAGGATGGCAGGCCTTCCTGGTCTTTCTTTATTTCTTATACTTTTTAAAAAATGTTTATTTATTTATTTATTTATTTATTAGATATAAGTACACTGTAGCCGTCTTCAGACACTCCAGAAGAGGGTGTCAGATTCTAGAGAATCTAAATCCCTCTTATGGTCTGAATATGATGTACATAAACACAGCCTCACATATACTTCTAAAAATTATAAATAGGTGGGGCCACTGAAAGCACTCAACAATTAACAGCATTGTCTCCTCTTCCAGAGAACCTGGGATCAACTACCAGCACCTAAAAGGTGGCCCATCTCCAGTTCCAGGGGATCAAACAGACAGAGAGACAGACAGTGATAAGGATGGCAGGCCTGCCTGGTCTTTCATTCTTATCCTTTTTTTAAAAAAATGTTTATTTATTTATTTATTTATTTATTTATTTATTTATTTATTATTAGATATAAGTACACTGTAGCTCTTCTGACACTCCAGAAGAGGGTGTCATATTCTGGAGAATCTAAATCCCACTTATGGTATGCATATGATGTACATAAACACAGCCTCCCATATACTTCTAAAAATTTAAAGAAGGGTGGGGCCACTCTAAAAGCTCAACAATTAACAGCATTGTCTCCTCTTCCAGAGTACCTGGGATCAACTACCAGCAACTATATGGTGGCCCATCTCCAGTTCCAGGGGATCAGACAGAGTGACATACAGACAGTGATAAGGATGGCAGGCCTGCCTGGTCTTTCTTTCTTTCTTATCCTTTTAAAAAAATGTTTATTTATATATTTATGTATGTATTTATTAGATATATGTACACTGTAGCTGTCTTCAGACACTCCAGAAGAGGGTGTCAGATTCTGGAGAATCTAAATCCCTCTTATGGTCTGCATATTCGGTACATAAACACAGCCTCACATATACTTCTAAAAATTTAAAGATGTGTGGGGCCACTGAGAGGGCTCAACAATTAACAGCATTGTCTCCTCTTTCAGAGAACCTGGGATAAACTACCAGCACCTTATGGTGGCCCATCTCCAGTTCCAGTGGATCAGACAGACAGACAGACAGACAGAGAGACAGAGATAAGGATGGCAGGCCTGCCTGGTCTTTCTTTATTTCTTATACTTTTTAAAAAATGTTTATTTATTTATTTATTTATTTATTTATGTATTTATTAGATATAAGTACACTGTAGCCGTCTTCAGACACTCCAGCAGAGGGTGACAGATTCTAGAGAATCTAAATCCCTCTTATGGTCTGAATATGATGTACATAAACACAGCATCACATATACTTCTAAAAATTAAAAATGGGTGGGGCCACTGAAAGGGCTCAACAATTAACAGCATTGTCTCCTCTTCCAGAGAACCTGGGATCAACTACCAGCACCTACAAAGTGGCCCATCTCCAGTTCCAGGGGATCAGACAGACAGACAGAGAGACAGAGATAAGGACGGCAGGCCTGCCTGGTCTTTCTTTATTTCTTATCCTTTTAAAATAATGTTTATTTATTTATTTATTTATTTATTTATTTATTTATTAGATATAAGTACACTGTAGTTGTCTTCAGACACTCCAGAAGAGGGTGTCAGATTCTGGAAATCTAAATCCCTCTTATGGTCTGCATATGATGTACATAAACACAGCCTAACATATACTTCTAAAAATTTAAAGATAGGTGGAGCCACTGAAAGGGATCAACAATTAACAGCATTGTCTCCTCTTCCAGAGAACCTGGGATCAACTAACAGCAACTATATGGTGGCCCATCTCTAGTTCCAAGGGATCAGACAGACTGACAGACAGACAGACTGACAGAAATAAGGATGGCAGGCCTGCCTGGTCTTTCTTTCTTTCTTATCCTTTTTAAAAAATGTTTATTTATTTATTTGTTTATTAGATATAAGTACACTGTAGCCGTCTTCAGACACTCCAGAAGAAGGTGTCAGATTCTAAAGAATCTAAATCCCTCTTATGGTCTGCATATGAGGTACATAAACACAGCCTCACATTTACTTCTTAAAATTTAAAGGTGGGGGGGGGGCACTGAAAGGGCTCAGCAATTAACAGCATTGTCTCCTCTTACAGAGAACCTGGGATCAACTACCTGCAACTATATGGTGGCCCATCTCCACTCCCAGGGGATCAGACAGACAGACAAGGATAAGGATGGCAGGCCTGCATGGTCTTTCTTTCTTTCTTATCCTTTTAAAAAAATTTTTATTTATTTATGTATTTATTAGATATAAGTACACTGTAGCTGTCTTCAGACACTCCAGAAGAGGGTGTCAGATTCTGGAGAATCTAAATCCCTATTAAGGTCTGCATATGATGTACATAAACACAGCCTCACATATACTACTAAAAATGTAACGATGGGTGGGGCCACTGAAAGCGCTCAACAATTAACAGCATTGTCTCCTCTTCCAGAGGTCCTGGGATCAACTACCAGCACCTATATGGTGGCCCATCTCTAGTTCCAGGGGATCAGAACGACAGACAGAGAGACAGACAGAGATAAGGATGGTAGGCCTGCCTGGTCTTTCTTTTTTTCTTATCCGGTTTAAATAATGTTTATTTATTTATTTATTTATTTATGTATTTATTAGATATAAGTACACTGTAGCTGTCTTCAGACACTCCAGAAGAGGGTGTCAGATTCTGATGAATCTAAATCCCTCTTCTGGTCTGCATATGATGTACATAAACACAGCCTCACATACACTTCTAAAAATTTAAAGATTGGTAGGGCCACTGATAGGGCTCAACAATTAACAGCATTGTCTCCTCTTCCAGAGATCCTGGGATCAACTACCAGCAACTATATGGTAGCCCATCTCCAGTTCCAGGGGATCAGACAGACAGACAGACAGACAGAGGTAAGGATGGCAGGCCTGCCTGGTCTTACTTTCTTTCTTATCCCTTTTAAAAAATGTTTATTTATTTATTCATTTATTTATTTATTTATTTATTTATTTATGTATTTATTATATATAAGTACACTGTAGCTGTCTTCAGACACTCCAGTAGAGGGTGTCAGATTCTGGAGAATCTAAATCCTCTTATAATCTGAATATGATGTACATAAACACAGCCTCACATATACTTCTAAATATTTAAAGAAGTGTGGGGCCACTGAAAGGGCTCAACAATTAAGAGCATTGTCTCCTCTTCCAGAGAACCTTGGATCAACTACCAGCAACTATATGGTGGCCCATCTCCAGTTCCCGGGGATCAGATAGACAGACAGACAGACAGGCAGAGATATGGATGGCAGGCCTGCCTGGTCTTTCTTTCTTATCCTTTTTAAAAAATGTTTATTTTTTTATTTATTTATTTATCTATTTATTTATTAGATATAAGTACACTGTAGCTGTCTTCAGACACTCCAGAAGAGTGTGTCAGATTCTGGAGAATCTAAATCCCTCTTATGGTCTGCATATGATGTACATAAACACAGCCTCACATATACTTCTAAATATTTAAAGATGGGTAGGGCTACTAATAGGGCTCAACAATTAACAGCATTGTCTACTCTTCCAGAGAACCTGGGATCAACTACCAACAATTTTATGGTAGCCCAACTCCAGTTCCAGGGGATCAGACAGACAGACAGACAGACAAACAGAGATAAGGATGGCAGGCCTGCCTGGTATTACTTTCTTTCTTATCCTTTTTAAAAAATGTTTATTTATTTATTTATTTATTCATGTATTTATTATATATAAGTACACTGTAGCTGTCTTCAGTCACTCCAGTAGAGGGTGTCAGATTCTGGAGAATCTAAATCCTCTTATAATCTGAATATGATGTACATAAACACAGCCTCACATATACTTCTAAATATTAAAGAAGTGTGGGGCCACTGAAAGGGCTCAACAATTAACAGCACTGGCTCCTCTTCCAGAGAACCTTGGATCAACTACCAGCAACTATATGGTGGCCCATCTCCAGTTCAAGGGGATCAGACAGACAGACAGACAGACAGAGATAAGGATGGCAGGCCTGCCTGGTCTTACTTTCTTTCTTATCCTTTTTAAAAAATGTTTATTTATTTATTTATTTATTTATTTATTTATTTATGTATTTATTACATATAAGTACACTGTAGCTGTCTTCAGACACTCCAGTATAGGGTGTCAGTTTCTGGAGAATCTAAATCCTCTTATAATCAGAATATGATGTACATAAACACAGCCTCACATATACTTCTAAATATTTAAAGAAGTGTGGGGCCACTGAAAGGGCTCAACAATTAACAGCATTGGCTCCTCTCCCAGAGAACCTTGGATCAACTACCAGCAACTATATGGTGGCCCATCTCCAGTTCCCGGGGATCAGTTAGACAGACAGACAGACAGACAGAGATATGGATGGCAGGCCTGCCTGGTCTTTCTTTCTTTCTTATCCTTTTTAAAAAATGTTTATTTATTTATTTATTTATTTATCTATTTATTTATTAGATATAAGTACACTGTAGCTGTCTTCAGACACTCCAGAAGTGGGTGTCAGATTCTGGAGAATCTAAATCCCTCTTATGGTCTTCATATGATGTACATAAACACAGCCTCACATATACTTCTAAATATTTAAAGATGGGTGGCGCCACTGAAAGGGCTCAACAATTAACAGCATTGTCTCCTCTTCGAGAGAACCTGGGATCAACTACCAGCAACTATTCGTGGCCCATCTCCAGTTCCCAGGGATCAGATAGACAGACAGACAGATAGACAGAGATATGGATGGCAGGCCTGCCTGTTCTTTCTTTCTGTCTTATCCTTTTTAAAAAATGTTTATTTATTTATTTATTTATTTATTTATTTAGTAGATATAAGTACACTGTAGCTGTTCAGACACTCCAGAAGAGGGTGTCAGATTCTGGAGAATCTAAATCCCTCTTATGGTCTGCATATGATGTACATAAACACAGCCTCACATATACTTCTAAAAATTTAAAGAAGGGTGGGGCCACTCTAAAAGCTCAACAATTAACAGCATTGTCTCCTCTTCCAGAGTACCTGGGTCAACTACCAGCAACTATATGGTGGCCCATCTTCAGTTCCAGGGGATCATACAGACAGACATACAGACAGTGATAAGGATGGCAGGCCTTCCTGGTCTTTCTTTCTTTCTTATCCTTTTTTAAAAAATGTTTATTTATATATTTATTTATGTATTTATTAGATATAAGTACACTGTAGCTGTCTTCAGACACTCCAGAAGAGGGTGCCAGATTCTGGAGAATCTAAATCCCTCTTATGGTCTGCATATGATGTACATAAACACAGCCTCACATATACTTCTAAAAATTTAAAGATGTGTGGGGCCACTGAGAGGGCTCAACAATTAACAGCATTGTCTCCTCTTTCAGAGAACCTGGGATAAACTACCAGCACATTATGGTGGCCCATCTCCAGTTCCAGGGGATCAGACAGACAGACTGACATACAGTGATAAGGATGGCAGGCCTTCCTCATCTTTCTTTCTTTCTTATCCTTTTTTTAAAAAAATATTTGTTTATTTATTTATTTATTTATTTATTTATTTATTTATTAGATATAAGTACACTTTAGCTGTTCAGACACTCCAGAAGAGTGTGTCAGATTCTGGAGAATCTAAATCCCTCTTATGGTCTGCATATGATGTACATAAACACAGCCTCACATATACTTCTAAAAATTTAAAGAAGGGTGGGGCCACTCTAAAAGCTCAACAATTAACAGCATTGTCTCCTCTTCCAGAGTACCTGGGATCAACTACCAGCAACTATATGATGGCCCATCTCCAATTCCAGGGGATCAGACAGACAGACATACAGACAGTGATAAGGATGGCAGGCCTGCCTGGTATTTCTTTCTTTCTTATCCTTTTTAAAAAAATGTTTATTTATATATTTATTTATGTATTTATTAGATATAAGTACACTGTAGCTGTCTTCAGACACTCCAGAAGAGGGTGTCAGATTCTGGAGAATCTAAATCCCTCTTATGGTCTGCATATGATGTACATAAACACAGCCTCACATATACTTCTAAAAATTTGAAGAAGGGTGGGGCCACTCTAAAAGCTCAACAATTAACAGCATTGTCTCCTCTTCCAGAGTACCTGGGATCAACTACAAGCAACTATATGGTGGCCCTTCTCCAGTTCCAGGGGATCAGACAGACAGACATACAGACAGTGATAAGGATGGCAGGCCTGCCTGGTCTTTCTTTCTTTCTTATCCTTTTTAAAAAAAATGTATATTTATATATTTATTTATGTATTTATTAGATATAAGTACACTGTAGCTGTGTTCAGACACTCCAGAAGAGGGTCTCAGATTCTGGAGAATCTAAATCCCTCTTATGATCTGTATATTATGTACATAAACACAGCCTCACATATACTTCTAAAAATTTAAAGATGTGTGGGGCCACTGAGAGGGCTCAACAATTAACAGCATTGTCTCCTCTTTCAGAGAACCTGGGATAAACTACCAGCACATTATGGTGGCCCATCTCCAGTTCCAGTGGATCAGACAGACAGACAGACAGAGAGACAGAGATAAGGATGGCAGGCCTGCCTGGTCTTTCTTTATTTCTTATACCTTTTAAAAAATGTTTATTTATTTATTTATTTATTTATTTATGTATTTATTAGATATAAGTACACTGTAGCCGTCTTCAGACGCTCCAGAAGAGAGTGACAGATTCTAGAGAATCTAAATCCCTCTTATGTTCTGAATATGATGTACATAAACACAGCATCACATATACTTCTAAAAATTAAAAATGGGTGGGGCCACTGAAAGGGCTCAACAATTAACAGCATTGTCTCCTCTTCCAGAGAACTTGGGATCAACTACCAGCAACTACAAGGTGGCCCATCTCCAGTTCCAGGGGATCAGACAGACAGACAGACAGACAGAGATAAGGATGGAAGGCCTGTCTGGTCTTTCTTTCTTTCTTATCCTTTTAAAATAATGTTTGTTTATTTATTTATTTATTTATTTATTTATTTATTTATATATTTATTAGATATAAGTACAGTGTAGCTGTCTTCAGACACTCCAGAAGAGGGTGTCAGATTCTGGAGAATCTAAATCCCTCTTATGGTCTGCATATGATGTACATAAACACAGCCTAACATATACTTCTAAAAATTTAAAGATAGGTGGAGCCACTGAAAGGGCTCAACAATTAACAGCATTGTCTCCTCTTCCAGAGAACCTGGGATCAAGTAACAGCAACTATACGGTGGCCGATCTCCAGTTCCAGGGGATCAGACAGACAGACAGACAGACAGAGATAAGGATGGCAGGCCTGCCTGGTCTTACTTTCTTTCTTATCCTTTTTAAAAAATGTTTATTTATTTATTTATTTATTTATTTATTTATTTATTATATATAAGTACACTGTAGCTGTCTTCAGACACTCCAGTAGAGGGTGTCAGATTCTGGAGAATCTAAATCCTCTTATAATCTGAATATGATGTACTTAAACACAGCTCACATATACTTCTAAATATTTAAAGAAGTGTGGGGCCACTGAAAGGGCTCTACAATTAAGAGCATTGTCTCCTCTTCCAGAGAACCTTGGATCAACTATCAGCAACTATATGGTGGCCCATCTCCAGTTCCAGGGGATCAGACAGACAGACAGACAGAGATAAGGATGGCAGGCCTGCCTGGTCTTTCTTTCTTTCTTATCCTTTTTAAAAAATGTTTATTTATTTATTTATTTATTACATATAAGTACACTGTAGCTGTCTTCAGACACTCCAGTAGAGGGTGTCAGATTCTGGAGAATCTAAATCCTCTTATAATCTGAATATGATGTACATAAACACAGCCTCACATATACTTCTAAATATTTAAAGAAGTGTGGGGCCACTGAAAGTGCTCAACAATTAAGAGCATTGTCTCCTCTTCCAGAGAACCTTGGATCAACTACCAGCAACTATATGGTGGCCCATCTCCAGTTCCCGGGGATCAGATAGACAGACAGACAGGCAGAGATTTGGATGGCAGGTCTGCCTGGTCTTTCTTTCTTTCTTATCCTTTTTAAAAAATGTTTATTTATTTATTTATTTATTTATTTATTTATTTATTTATTTATTTATTTAGTAGATATAAGTACACTGTAGCTGTTCAGACACTACAGAAGAGGGTGTCAGATTCTGGAGAATCTAAATCCCTCTTATGGTCTGCATATGATGTACATAAACACAGCCTCACATATACTTCTAAAAATTTAAAGAAGGGTGGGGCCACTCTAAAAGCTCAACAATTAACAGCATTGTCTCCTCTTCCAGAGTACCTGGGATCAACTACCAGCAACTATATGGTGGCCCATCTCCAGTTCCAGGGGATCAGACAGACAGACAGTCTGACAGAGATAAGGATGGCAGGCCTGCCTGGTCTTTCTTTCTTTCTTATCCTTTTTAAAAAATGTTTATTTATTTATTTATATTTTTATTAGATATAAGTACACTGTAGCCGTCTTCAGACACTCCAGAAGAAGGTGTCAGATTCTGGAGAATCTAAATCCCACTTATGGTCTGCATATGATGTACATAAACACAGCTTTACATTTACTTCTTAAAATATAAAGGTGGGGGTGGCCACTGAAAGGGCTCAGCAATTAACAGCATTGTCTCCTCTTACAGAGAACCTGTGATCAACTACCTGCAACTATATGGTGGCCCATTCCCACTCCCAGGGGATCAGACAGACAGACAGACAGACAAGGATAAGGATGGCAGGCCAGCCTGGTCTTTCTTTCTTTCTTATCCTTTTTAAAAAAATATTTATTTATTTATTTATTTATTTATTTATTTATTTATTTATTTATTTATGTATTTATTAGATACAAGTACACTGTAGCTGTTCAGACACTCCAGAAGAGGGTGTCAGATTCTGGAGAATCTAAATCCCTCTTATGGTCTGCATATGATGTACATAAACACAGCCTCACATATACTTCTAAAAATTTAAAGAAGGGTGGGGCCACTCTAAAAGCTCAACAATTAACAGCATTGTCTCTTCTTCCAGAGTACCTGGGATCAACTACCAGCAACTCTATGGTGGCCCAGCTCCAGTTCCAGGGGATCAGACAGACAGACATACAGACAGTGATAAGGATGGCAGGCCTGCCTGGTCTTTCTTTCTTTCTTATCCTTTTTAAAAAAATGATTATTTATATATTTATTTATGTATTTATTAGATATAAGTACACTGTAGCTGTCTTCAGACACTCCAGAAGAGGGTGTCAGATTCTGGAGAATCTAAATCCTTCTTATGGTCTGCATATGATGTACATAAACACAGCCTCACATATACTTCTAAAAATTTAAAGATGTGTGGGGCCACTGAGAGGGCTCAACAATTAACAGCATTGTCTCCTCTTTCAGAGAACCTGGGATAAACTACCAGCACCTTATGGTGGCCCATCTCCAGTTCCAGTGGATCAGACAGACAGACAGACAGAGAGACAGAGATAAGGATGGCAGGCCTGCCTGGTCTTACTTTCTTTCTTATAATTTTTAAAAAATGTTTATTTATTTATTTATTTATTTATTTATTTATTTATGTATTTATTAGATATAAGTACACTGTAGCCGTCTTCAGACATTCCATAAGAGGGTGACAGATTCTAGAGCATCTAAATCCCTCTTATGGTCTGAATATGATGTACATAAACACAGCATCACATATACTTCTAAAAATTAAAAATGGTTGGGGCCACTGAAAGGGCTCAACAATTAACAGCATTGTCTCCTCTTCCAGAGAACCTGGGATCAACTACCAGCACCTACAAAGTGGCCCATCTCCAGTTCCAGGGGATCAGACAGACAGGCAGACAGAGATAAGGATGGCAGGCCTGCCTGGTCTTTCTTTCTTTCTTATCCTTTTTAAAAAAATTGTATTTATTTATGTATTTATTAGATATAAGTACACTGTAGCTGTCTTCAGACACTCCAAAAGAGGGTGTCAGATTCTGATGAATCTAAATCCCTCTTCTGGTCTGCATATGATGTACATAAACACAGCCTCACATACACTTCTAAAAATTTAAAGATGGGTAGGGCCACTGATATGGCTCAACAATTAACCGCATTGTCTCCTCTTCCAGAGAACCTGGGATCAACTACCAGCAACTATATGGTAGCCCATCTCCAGTTCCAGGGGATCAGACAGACAGACAGACAGACAGACAGACAGAGATAAAGATGGCAGGCCTGCCTGGTCTTACTTTCTTTCTTATCCTTTTTAAAAAATGTTTATTTATTTATTTATTTATTTATTTATTTATTTATTATATATAAGTACACTGTAGCTGTCTTCAGACACTCCAGTAGAGGGTGTCAGATTCTGGAGAATCTAAATCCTCTTATACTCTGAATATGATGTACTTAAACACAGCTCACATATACTTCTAAATATTTAAAGAAGTGTGGGGCCACTGAAAGGGCTCAACAATTAAGAGCATTGTCTCCTCTTCCAGAGAACCTTGGATCAACTACCAGCAACTATATGGTGGCCCATCTCCAGTTCCAGGGGATCAGACAGACAGACAGACAGACAGACAGAGATAAGGATGGCAGGCCTGCCTGGTCTTACTTTGTTTCTTATCCTTTTTAAAAAATGTTTATTTATTTATTTATTTATTTATTACATATAAGTACACTGTAGCTGTCTTCAGACACTCCAGTAGAGGGTGTCAGATTCTGGAGAATCTAAATCCTCTTATAATCTGAATATGATGTACATAATCACAGCCTCACATATACTTCTATATATTTAAAGAAGTGTGGGGCCACTGAAAGGGCTCAACAATTAAGAGCATTGTCTCCTCTTATAGAGAACCTTGGATCAACTACCAGCAACTATATGGTGGCCCATCTCCAGTTCCAGGGGATCAGACAGACAGACAGACATACAGACAGATAGAGTTAAGAATGGCAGGCCTACCTGGTCTTTCATTCTTTCTTATCCTTTTTAAAAAATGTTTATTAATTTAAGTATGTATTTATTAGATTTAAGTACATTGTAGCTGTCTTCAAACACTCCCGAAGAGGGTGTCAGATTCTGGAGAATCTATATCCCTCTTATGGTCTGCATATGATGTACATGAACACAGCCTCACATATACTTCTAAAAATTTAAAGATGGGTGGGGCCACTGAAAGGGCTCAACAATTAACAGCACTGACTCATCTTCCAGAGAACCTGGGATTGAAAGAAGAAAAGCTGAACTCTCCATGAACTCTCCAACTCAGAGTTCTCTTACCCCTCCCATCTAGAGGTTGTTCCCGGAACACACCTGAACTTTTTACCTCAGAGTACATTCTTGAACTCTTCACCCCAGAGTCCGACCCCTCCCAAGTGAGAACGGTTCCAGGAGCATTTCTGAGATAAGGGTCTCCTGGAGCGAACTCAGTCCAACCCCTCCTAACTGAAGACTGTTCCAAGAACATTTTTGAGATAGGGGCCTCCTGGTACTACCCCAGAATGTTCCAATAGATCGAGTACATTGCCAAAATATAGGACACGACCCCTTGGTTATGTAAAGCTCCTTGGCAGAACACCTTGGTGACGTAAAACTTGTACTTTTCTCCTTACCCTTCTCTTATAAAAGCCTGTGACAAGTCTGGGCCAATTGCCGAATCTCCTCTGCACCTTGCTGGCTGCATGAGTTTCGACCCCAGATATCTGGTATATGTGCTTTTTGTGTGCTTTCTTGTCGTTGCTGTATTAAATCTTACTCTCTATACATCTTAAGTTCGGTCTCAGTGTCTTCTTGGGTGCGCGGCTGACCCGAGGCTTGAGTAAGTGCCTCCCTTTGGGAGTCCTGGAGTCTTTCATTTGGTGCGTTGGCCGGGAATCAGCGCGACCACCCAGAAGTCCTGGACCCACTCAGAAGTAAGATTTACTGTTCTGTTTGGTCTGGTGTCTGTGTTCTGTTTCTGGAGACCAGGAGAGTCTCAATCTGTGGGCCTTGGAGAGGCCATCTGAATCTGTATCTGGTGCGATCGCAGTTCTGGTTTTGCATGACGCTCTGTGCTCAGTACGAGCACCAGAGACCGTGCTCCGGGAGCTTGAGACCAGGCAGGTCTCAATAGAGAGCGCGGGGTGGGTAGAGATAGACGTGTCTGGTGCCCACCGTCCGATCGCCCTGGGGGACGCCCCAGGAAGACAAGGGGAGGGCCAAGGACGCTTGGCGGACCCCTCTGAAGGCTGAGAGACCATCACTTTGGTGGAATGTCTAAGCCGGCCGGCCTTGGAAAGGCCATCTGATTCTGTAAGTTGCCTGTGGGCGACGCGAGGTCGCCGCCGTTTTTGGTTTTTTCTTTTTGTCTCAAGTCTTGTGTCTGCTCTTGTTGTGTTTGCTATTATTCTAGAAATGGGACAATCTGCTGGGTGTGTAAGTGTGGAACTGCTGCATTTGTGTATTCTGAGATTGTGGGTTTATTCTGGCAGTGGCTGTGAGAGGACGGCTGTCTATGGCCTCACAGTCTGCACCCCAAAAAGATGTTTCAAGGGAGACCCTGGAAGGAGTGCCCAGGGTACAGAACAGTCAAAAAGACCTGGCTGTTGCCTGGCAGAGTGAAGGAGAGAGAGAGAGTGTTCTCTCTGCCAGAGCGGGAGTGGATGTGGAATCCCACCCCTATCAGGAAAAAGAGTCAATGTGGAATCCGACCCCGTCAGAAAGTGGCGTTTGGCTGGTTGTGTTTTGGTCACGTGACAGACTGTGTGTGTGTGTGTGTGTGTGTGTTAACCCTTTGCCGACTGTAGACTTGGACTGACGTCAGGACAGAATTTGTCAGCAATGGTTTTAAAAAAAGGAAAAAAAGAGAAAAAAAAACCACCAGGCCGGTCCTCCCCAGGCTGCTCAAAAGAGCTCTGAAATCCAGAGCTGCAGCAGTGGTGCTGAGGTTCTGAGTTCTGCAGACACAGCAGCAACGGAGGCTGTCTGTGCCCTGCGAGTGAGTTGTAAAATGCTGATAGTAAGTGCGGCGGCCTGTCAGACCCGCCTGGCGCCCCGGAATAGCCGTGAAGCCTGCCACAGCTGGGGAGGGGCCAACTGTGGCCGCCGTCCCTCCTTTGGCTTCCCCCTGGAGTCTGCCCGCACTCCCTTGTGTCTGCGTGCCCGCCGTGGGGCACACAGAGAAGTTCCCCCGCCCTGCCGCGCAGGCGCCTTGCGTTTCCAAAGCTCGGGAGGCCGCCGTTGCCTCTGGCCAAGAGAGCTCCGTGGATGCCTGTGTGTGGGGTGGCGGACGCCGCCGCCTCCGGGGGCTCAAGCCATGCCGGAAAACAAGTGGTTAAATTCCCCCTCCCTGCCAGTGTTTGTTTGCCACTCCCACATTTCGCCGTGGCGCGGCGGAGACTCGGCGCTTGGCTCCTCCCTGTCCATTCGCCGTTACTGAGAAAATCCTGGTTAGTTTCTTTCCCTCCGCTGACTAGTATGCTTGAGTTCAGCGGGTTGCCGCGTCTGATCTGAGGACGCCACAAGGTTCCCTGGTTGCTTCTCATTTCCCTGTCCCCTGTATCCTGTCTCTTGTTAACTGTTAACAGAAAAAATTGTGTTCATTTTGAGATATCAGTGTGCAGCCAGATGTAAGAGCTGCACCCCCTTCTCTGCCCCATGTGTTTTCTCTTCTCAGGCATCGCCCTGAGCTGCTAGCAGTGAATCTGTTTTAAGCTCCGGTGAGGGAGATATACAAGGTAAGGAGCACCTACGAGTCTAACTGCCAGGCTCTGATGAAGGATAGAGGTCTGCAAAGAAGAACTGAGAGCAAAGCTTCAGCAGACTCAAAAGAAATAGGTTAACAGTAAAAAGAGGTAAACTATGAAAAAAGTTAAGTGACAGAATATAGATGTAATAATTAGATAACATTCAAAGTAAGCAAAGACAAGAAAGAGATATATATAGATAGAAAGAGAGACATTATATGAGATCTCCATTGCAGTTAAGAAATAGGAGCAAAGAGAGATAAATGACAAAGACTAGAACCTAGCAAAGTGACACTTGCTAATAATACTAGCACTTAGAGATGATCTGTAAGAAATAAGGAGCCAGAAAATTTTCTAAAAAAGATAAGAGAAATGAAATGCTGGTCACAAACGTCAGGGAAACTAGAAAACTTAGTACCTGGCAACAAGAAAAAAGAAAGCTTTTGGCTAAAGATCAGAGTGTTTGCTGTTGAAAAAGAAGAGCACTGGGTGAGAGACTGTCCTAACAAAAAGAAGAGGAGCCCCCCCCCCCCTCAAGACAAAACCCTTCACCTGTTCGTGGCTATAAGTAAAGAGACTGGTGGCCTACCTGTTGATGCAGCTAAAAAGAGACTGTGTTTTCATATTCCTCCACTGACCAATGCAAAGCAAGTTTAAAAGGTCCCTGGACACTACAGGTCTTTGCAAACTGTGGATTCCAGGTTTTGCTGCATTAAAAAGATAAACAGCCCTTCGTATAAGAAATAAAGAACAACCTTGGATGGCCTTAGATGCTATTGAGACTGCCCTAATGTTGTCCCCAACTTTGGGACTCCTAAATGTGACTGAGAACAAAAGTATTGCCAAAGAGGTTCTTACTCAGAAATTGGGACCCTAAAAGACCAGTGGCACTTGGAAAAATTAGACCTGGTGACTGAGGGATGGCCTGCTTGTCTGCACATAATGGCTTTTGGTCAGGGACACATGATCCAATTGTTTCCCTGACTGATGGACACATTATTAGAGCTTTTTGTTGACAGAACAAGTGACCTTCACTTCCCCTGCTAACCTGCTGAGTCTTCACCTACTCATCACTGCTCTGACATTCTAGCAGAAGGAACTTTGGCTCAGAAGGCTGAACTCCTGGCGCTAACCCAAGCCCTGCGGTTGGCTGAAGGCAGAGACATCAAAGACAAAGAAGAAATTCTGGCCCTCCTAGAAGCTCCTGAATGAACTGGGTGAGTTGGGGTATCGGGTATCGGCTAAGAAAGCTCAGTTACCGAGGTGCCAAAACGACGGAAAGCGGTGGCTCACCGAAGCCAAGAAAAAAGACTGTGATGCTGATCCCAACCCCCACCACCCCGCGCCAAGTACGTGAGTTTCTGGGGACGGTGGGCTTTTGCAGACTCTGGACTAAAGAAAAAGTCCCATTCACCTGGACTGAGAAACACCAAAAAGCCTTTGACAGCATAAAGGCAGCCCTGCTTGCAGCCCCCGCTCTGGCTTTGCCAGATTTGACTAAGCCTTTTACCTTATATGTTGATGAGCTGCAATGGCCCTGCTTGTTAAAGACCCTGACAAGCTTACCCTGGGTCAGCATGTGACTATACCCACTACCAGAATTTGTTGCTGAATGATTGAGTAACTTTTGCTCCACCTGCCATCCTCAATCCTGCCACCTCCCCTTGGCGGATGACTCCACTCCTGTACATCAATGTGCTGATGAAACTGGAACAAGGAGAGATCTGACTGATCAGCCTTGGTGTGCCTGCCTGGTACACGGATGGCAGCAGCTTTGTCACAGGAGCAGCAGTAGCAGATGGAAAGCAGCTCATATCCATGGGGCCACCTACCAACAGAGGGGGCTACTTACCTCAGCAGGTAAAGATCAAATCAGCCTTGGCCTGAAAGTTTAAACTGGTACACGGATGGCAGTGGCCTCATGGTTAAAGGTAAGCGGAAGGCGGGGACAGCAGTGCAGCAGTGGACAAAAAGCAGGTGATCTAGGCCAGCAGCCTCCCTAAAGGGACTTCAGCCCAGAAAGCTGAACTTGTGGTTTTGATACAAGCTTTATAAATGACACTGACAGCAGGTATGCTTTTGCCACTGTATGGAACAATACAAACAAAGAAAGCTGTTGACATTTGCAGAAGACGTTCTCAATATGGATAAATGAGACTGCTCACATAGTCATCAAGAAGATTATTAAAGAAAATTTTTCCAAGGTTCAGAGTGCCAAAGGCAATAGTGTCAGATAATGGCCCTGCTTTGTTGCCCAGGTAAGTCAGGGTGTGGCCAAGCATTTAGAGGTCAAATAAAAATTACATTGTGTGTATAGACCTCAGAGCTCAGGATAGATAAAAATTAGTCTAAAACTCTAAGACAGACCTTGATAAAATTAATCGTGGAGACTGGCATGGACTTGGTGTTCCTTCCCTATGCCCTATTTCTTGATTCAGTTTTACTCTGTTTAAGATCCTTTATGAGACTCCTATGCCCATCACTGTCTTAACCTATGTTGTTAAACTAGCTATTGAGACTGACGGTAAAGACTGGGTGACCCTCCTTCCCTTTGTGCTTCTCAGAGTCCGAAACACACCTGGACGTTTCGGTCTTACTTCTTATGAAATTCTACATGGGGGACCGCCCCCCCTTGACTAAGTCTAGCAGAATATTGGATCCCTGTGTTGACTCTTTCTACACCCTGCTCTGTTGCCCAGCTCCAGCAAACAGACCCAACGACTAAAAAGAAAAAGATGGGGAGCCCCGAGGATGACCTAATTGGAATCCCATTCCCAGATCACAGCAGCGAGCTCCTGAGCTGCCTAAACGAGCAGCGCCAGCTGGGTCATCTGTGCGACCTCACCATCAGGACACAGGGTTTTGAGTACCAAACCCACAGGGCTGTGCTGGCTGCCTGTAGCCACTACTTCAAGAGGCTCTTTACAGAAGAGAGAGAGAGAACAGTAATAAAAACAGAGAGTGTTGAAACGGCTTCTGGGGGAGCAAAAGCCAGTGTGTGTGAGCTGAACTTTGTAGGGCCGGAGGCCCTAAGTGCCCTGCTCGAGTTTGCTTACACAGCCACACTGACCACCAGCAACGCCAATGTGCCGGCTGTACTCCAAGCTGCTCGGCTACTGGAAATCCCATGTGTCGTCACTACTTGCTTGGAGATTTTGCAAGGCAGTGGACTGGAAGCCCCCAGCCCAGATAAAGATGACTGTGAGCGAGCCCGACAGTACCTGGAGGCTTTTGCCACTGCCACCCCCACAGCCTCAACCTCAAAAATGCTCAACCCACCAGGCTACGGGCTGGCCCAGAGTAACGAACCTCCACTATCATCAGAAGAGCTGGGCTCAGATGAAGATCTCATTGACCCTGACCTGAGGGCTTACCTAAGTTCGCTGCACCAGGATGCCCTGACACCAGGCCTAAATGACCAAAACAAGCTAGTGCCTAAACGCCTTTCACAGATGCCCCAAGAGTGCCCAGTCTGTCACAAGATAATCCACGGGGCAGGCAAACTGCCTCGGCACATAAGGACCCACAATGGTGAAAAGCCTTTTGCCTGTGAGGTCTGCGGTATCCGCTTCACCAGGAATGATAAGCTGAAGATCCACATGCGAGAGCACACAGGAGAGCGACCCTACTCATGCCCCCACTGTCCAGCCCGCTTCCTGCATAACTACGACCTCAAAAACCATATGCATCTGCACACAGGGGGCCGGCTCTATGAATGCCACCTGTGCCACAAGGCCTACGCTAAGGAAGGCCATCTACAGCGCCATCTAAAAAATCAGAACTACCACAAAAATAATGTGGCCATCTCATCCCCTGCTGGACACGACCTCACCAATGGCCACATAGACTAAGAGCTTTCTTAAGTTTAGAACTAATCCTAATATGACTCAATCCTGTTGGTTATGTACAGCTATGGATGTTGATCTTAGAACTATAAAACGGTCTATTTTTGACTTCCCTGTCCAAAGTGATGTTACAAAACAGAAAGAGATTGGACTCTGTGGAGGGGGATAAATGCAGGACTCGTTCTAAGATTAGAGCTATTCACTAAAAGAAGGGGGGAATGAAAGAAGAAAAGCTGAACTCTCCATGAACTCTCCAACTCAGAGTTCTCTTACCCCTCCCATCTAGAGGTTGTTCCCGGAACACACCTGAACTTTTTACCTCAGAGTACATTCTTGAACTCTTCACCCCAGAGTCCGACCCCTCCCAAGTGAGAACGGTTCCAGGAGCATTTCTGAGATAAGGGTCTCCTGGAGCGAACTCAGTCCAACCCCTCCTAACTGAAGACTGTTCCAAGAACATTTTTGAGATAGGGGCCTCCTGGTACTACCCCAGAATGTTCCAATAGATCGAGTACATTGCCAAAATATAGGACACGACCCCTTGGTTATGTAAAGCTCCTTGGCAGAACACCTTGGTGACGTAAAACTTGCACTTTTCTCCTTACCCTTCTCCTATAAAAGCCTGTGACAAGTCTGGGCCAATTGCCGAATCTCCTCTGCACCTTGCTGGCTGCATGAGTTTCGACCCCAGATATCTGGTATATGTGCTTTTTGTGTGCTTTCTTGTCGTTGCTGTATTAAATCTTACTCTCTATACATCTTAAGTTCGGTCTCAGTGTCTTCTTGGGTGCGCGGCTGACCCGAGGCTTGAGTAAGTGCCTCCCTTTGGGAGTCCTGGAGTCTTTCACTACCAGCAACAAAATGGTGGCCCATCTCCAGTTCCAGGAGATCAGACAGACAGACAAACAGAGAGACAGACAGACAGACAAAGATAAGGATGGCAGCCCTGCCTGGTCTTTCTTTCTTTCTTATCCTTTTTTAAAAATGTTTATTTATTTATTTATTTATTTATTTATTTATTTATTTATTAGATATAAGTACACTGTAGCTATCTTCAGATACTCCAAAAGAGGGTGTCAGATTCTGGAGAATCTAAATCCCTCTTATGGTCTGCATATGATGTACATAAACACAGCCTCACATATACTTCTAAAAATTTAAAGATGGGTGGGGCCACAGAAAGGGATCAACAATTAACAGCATTGTCTCCTTTCCAGAGAACCTTGGATAAACTACCAGCAACTATATGGTGGCCCATCTCCAGTTCCAGGGTATCAGACAGAGAGACAGACAGACAGAGATAAGAATGGAGGCCTGCCTGGTCTTTCTTTCTTTCTTATACTTTTAAAAAAAATGTTTATTTATTTATTTATTTATTTATGTATTTATTACATATAAGTACACTGTAGCTGTCTTCAGACACTCCAGAAGAGGGTGCCAGATTCTGGAGAATCTAAATCCCTCTTATGGTCTGCATATGATGTACATAAACACAGCCTCACATATACTTCTAAAAATTTAAAGATGTGTGGGGCACTGAAAGGGCTCAAAAATTAACAGCATTGTCTCCTCTAACAGAGAACCTGGGATCAACTACCAGCAACTATATGGTGGCCCATCTCCAGTTCCAGGGGATCAGGCAGACAAAGAGACAGACAGACAAGGGTGGCAGTCCTACCTGGTTTTTCTTTCTTTCTTATCCTTTTTAAAAAATGTTTATTTATTTATTTATGTATTTATAAGATATAAGTACACTGTAGCTGTCTTCAGACACTCCAGAAGAGGGTGTCAGATTCTGGAGAATATAAATCCCTCTTATGGTCTGCATATGATGGACATAAACACAGATTCACATACACTTCTAAAAATTTAAGATGGGTGGGGCCACTGAAAGGGCTCAACAATTAACAGCATTGTCTCTTCTTCCAGAAAACCTGGGATCAACTACCAGCAACTATATGGTGGCCCATCTCCAGTTCCAGCTGATCAGACAGACAGACAGACAGACAGAGATAAGGAGGGCAGGCCTGCCTGGTTTTTCTTTCTTTCCTATCCTTTTAAAATAATGTTTATTTATTTATTTATTTATTTATTTATTTATTTATTTATTTATGTATTTATTAGATATAAGTACACTGTATTTGTCTTCAGACACTCCAGAAGAGGGTGTCAGATTCTGGAGAATCTAAATCCCTCTTATGGTCTGCATATGATGTACATAAACACAGCCCAACATATACTTCTAAAAATTTAAAGATAGGTGGAGCCACTGAAAGGGATCAACAATTAACAGCATTGTCTCTTCTTCCAGAGAAACTGGGATCAACTAACAGCAACTATATAGTGGCCCATCTCCAGTTCCAATGGATCAGACAGACAGACAGACTGACAGAGATAAGGATGGAGGCCTGCCTGGTCTTTCTTTCTTTCTTATACTTTTAAAAAATGTTTATTAATTTAAGTATGTATTTATTAGATATAAGTACACTTTAGCTGTCTTCAGACACTCTAGAAGAGGGTGTCATCTTCTGAGTAATCTAAATCCCTCTTATGGTCTGCATATGATGTACATAAACACAGCCTCACATATACTTCTAAAAATTTAAAGAAGTGTGGGCCCACTGAAAGGGCTCAACAATTAACAGCATTGTCTCCTCTTCCAGAGATCCTTGGATCAACTACAAGCAACTATATGGTGGCCCATCTCAAGTTCCAGGGGATAAGACAGACAGACAGACAGACAGAGATAAGGATGGCAGCCCTGCCTGATTTTTCTTTCTTTCTTATCCTTTTTAAAAAATGTTTATTTATTTATTTATTTATTTATTTATTTATTTATTTATTTATTAGATATAAGTACACTGTAGCTGTCTTCAGACTCTCCAGAAGAGGGTGTCAGATTCTGGGGAATCAATATCCCTCTTATTGTCTGCATATGATGTACATGAACACAGCCTCACATATACTTCTAAAAATTTAAAGATGGCTGGGGCCACTGAAAGGGCTCAACAATTAACAGCATTGTCTCCTCTACGAGAGAACCTGGGATCAACTACCAGGAACTATATGGTGGCCCATCTCCAGTTCCAGGGGATCAGACAGACAGACAGACATACAGACAGATAGAGTTAAGGATGGAAGGCCTACCTGGTCTTTCATTCTTTCTTATCCTTTTTAAAAAATGTTTATTAATTTAAGTATGTATTTATTAGATATAAGTACACTGTAGCTCTCTTCAAACACTCCCGAAGAGGGTGTCAGATTCTGGAGAATCTATATCCCTCTTATGGTCTGCATATGATGTACATGAACACAGCCTCACATATACTTCTAAAAATTTATAGATGGGTGGGGCCACTGAAAGGGCTCAACAATTAACAGCACTGAATCCTCTTCCAGAGAACATGGGATCAACTACCAGCATTTATATGGTGGCCCATCTCTAGTTCCAGCTGATCAGACAGACAGACAGACAGACAGACAGAGATAAGGAGGGCAGGCCTGCCTGGTTTTTCTTTCTTTCCTATCCTTTTAAAATAATGTTTATTTATTTATTTATTTATTTATTTATTTATGTATTTATTAGATATAAGTACACTGTATTTGTCTTCAGACACTCCAGAAGAGGGTGTCAGATTCTGGAGAATCTAAATCCCTCTTATGGTCTGCATATGATGTACATAAACACAGCCTAACATATACTTCTAAAAATTTAAAGATAGGTGGAGCCACTGAAAGGGATCAACAATTAACAGCATTGTCTCTTCTTCCAGAGAAACTGGGATCAACTAACAGCAACTATATAGTGGCCCATCTCCAGTTCCAATGGATCAGACAGACAGACAGACTGACAGAGATAAGGATGGAGGCCTGCCTGGTCTTTCTTTCTTTCTTATACTTTTAAAAAATGTTTATTAATTTAAGTATGTATTTATTAGATATAAGTACACTTTAGCTGTCTTCAGACACTCTAGAAGAGGGTGTCATCTTCTGAGTAATCTAAATCCCTCTTATGGTCTGCATATGATGTACATAAACACAGCCTCACATATACTTCTAAAAATTTAAAGAAGTGTGGGCCCACTGAAAGGGCTCAACAATTAACAGCATTGTCTCCTCTTCCAGAGATCCTTGGATCAACTACAAGCAACTATATGGTGGCCCATCTCAAGTTCCAGGGGATAAGACAGACAGACAGACAGACAGAGATAAGGATGGCAGCCCTGCCTGATTTTTCTTTCTTTCTTATCCTTTTTAAAAAATGTTCATTTATTTATTTATTTATTCATTTATTTATTTACTTATTTATTTATTTATTTATTTATTAGATATAAGTACACTGTAGCTGTCTTCAGACTCTCCAGAAGAGGGTGTCAGATTCTGGGGAATCAATATCCCTCTTATTGTCTGCATATGATGTACATGAACACAGCCTCACATATACTTCTAAAAATTTAAAGATGGGTGGGGCCACTGAAAGGGCTCAACAATTAACAGCATTGTCTCCTCTACGAGAGAACCTGGGATCAACTACCAGGAACTATATGGTGGCCCATCTCCAGTTCCAGGGGATCAGACAGACAGACAGACATACAGACAGATAGAGTTAAGGATGGAAGGCCTACCTGGTCTTTCATTCTTTCTTATCCTTTTTAAAAAATGTTTATTAATTTAAGTATGTATTTATTAGATATAAGTACACTGTAGCTCTCTTCAAACACTCCCGAAGAGGGTGTCAGATTCTGGAGAATCTATATCCCTCTTATGGTCTGCATATGATGTACATGAACACAGCCTCACATATACTTCTAAAAATTTATAGATGGGTGGGGCCACTGAAAGGGCTCAACAATTAACAGCACTGACTCCTCTTCCAGAGAACATGGGATCAACTACCAGCATTTATATGGTGGCCCATCTCTAGTTCCAGGGGAACAGACAGACAGACAGACAGACAAGGATGGCAGGCTTGCCTGGTCTCTCTTTCTTTATTATCCTTTTTAAAAAATGTTTATTTGTTTATTTATGAATTTATTAGATATAAGTACACTGTAGCAGTCTTCAGACACTCTAGAAGAGTGTGTCATCTTCTGGAGAATCTAAATCCCTCTTATGGTCTGCATATGATGTACATAAACACAGCCTCACATATACTTCTAAAAATTTAAAGATGGGTGAGCCCACTGAAAGGACTCAACAATTAACAGCATTGTCTCTTCTTCCAGAGAACGTGGGATAAACTACCAGCAACTATATGGTGGCCCATTTCAAGTTCCAGGGGATAAGACAGACATACAGACAGACAGAGATAAGGATGGCAGGCCTGCCTGATTTTTCTTTCTTTCTTATCCTTTTTAAAAAATGTTTATTTATTTATTTATTTATTCATTTATTTATTTATTTATTTATTTATTTATTTATTTATTAGATATAAGTACACTGTAGCTGTCTTCAGGCACTCCAGAAGAGGGTGTCAGATTCTGGAGAATCTATATCCCTCCTATGGTCTGCATATGATGTACATGAACACAGCCTCACATATACTTCTAAAAATTTAAAGATGGCTGGGGCCACTGAAAGGGCTCAACAATTAACAGTATTGTCTCCTCTTCCAGAGAACCTGGAATCAACTACCATCAACTATATGGTGGCTCATCTCCAGTTCCAGGGTATCTGACAGATAGACAGACAGACAGACAGACAGACATGGTGGCAGGCCTGCCTGGTCTTTCTTTCTTTCTTATACTTTTTAAAAAATGTTTATTTATTTATTTATGTATTTATTAGATATAAGTACACTGAAGCTCTCTTCAGACACTCTAGAAGAGCGTGTCATATTCTGGAGAATCTAAATCCCTCTTATGGTCTGCATATGATGTACATAAACACGGCCTCACATATACTTCTAAAAATTTAAAGATGTGTGGGCCCACTGAAAGGGCTCAACAATTAAAAGCATTGTCTCCTTTTCCAGAGAACCTGGGATCAACTACAAGGAACTCTATGGTGGCCCATCTCCAGTTCCAGAGGATCAGACAGACAGACAGACAGACAGACAGAGATAAGGATGGCAGTCCTGCCTGGTCTTTCTTTCTTTCTTATCCTTTATAAAAAATGTTTGTTTATTTATTTATTTATTTATTTATTTATTTATTTATTTATTTATTAGATATAAGTACACTGTGGCTATCTTCAGACACTCCAGAAGAGGGTGTCGGATTCTGGAGTATCGATATCCCTCTTATGGTCTGCATATGATGTACATAAACACAGCCTCACATATACTTCTAAAATTTAAAATATGTGTGGGGCCACTTAAAGGTCTCAACAATTAACAGCATTGTCAACTCTACCAGAGATCCTGGGATCAACTACCAGCAACTATATGGTGGCCCATCTCCAGTTCCAGGTGATCAGACAGACAGACAGACAGACAAGGATAATGATGGCAGGCCTACCTGGTCTTTCTTTCTTTCTTATCCTTTTTAAAAAATGTTTATTCATATATTTATGTATTTATTAGATACAAGTACAATGTAGCTGTCTTCAAACAATCAAGAAGAGGGTATCAGATTCCTGAGAATCTAAATCCCTCTTATGGTCTGCATATGATGTACATAAACACAGCCTTAACTTTACTTCTAAAAATTTAAAGATGGGTGGGGCCACTGAAATGGCTCAACAATTAACAGCATTGTCTCCTCTTCCAGAGAGCCTGGGATCAACTTCCAGCAACTATATGGTGGCCCATCTCCAGTTCCAGGGTATCAAACAGACAGACAGACAGACAGAGTTAAGGATGGAGGCCTGCCTGGTCTTTCTTTCTTTCTTATCCTTTTTAAAAATATTTATTTTATATATATGTATTTATTAGATATAAGTAAACTGTATCTGTTTCAGACACTCCAGAAGAGGTTGTCAGATTCTGGAGAATCTAAATCCCTCTTATGTTCTGAATATGATGTACATAAACACAGCCTCACATATACTTCTAAAAATTAAAAATGGGTGGGGCCACTGAAAGGGCTCAACAATTAACAGCATTGTCTACTCTTCCAGAGAACCTGGGATCAACTACCAGCTCCTACAAGGTGGCCCATCTCCAGTTCCAGGGGATCAGACAGACAGACAGACAGACAGAGATAAGGATGGCAGGCCTGCCTGGTCTTTCTTTCTTTCTTAACCTTTTTAAAAATATTTATTTATTTATTTATTTATTTATTTATTTATTTATTTATTTATTTCTTAGATATAAGTACACTGTAGCTGTCTTCAGACACTCCAGAGGAGGGTGTCAGATTCTGGAGAATGTAAATCCCTCTTATGGTCTGCATATGATGTACATAAACACAGCCTCACATATACTGAGCTCAGGTGTCACAGGCCAACTGCTGGAATTTCTGAGTACCACCTAGAGAGAGAAAAGCTATGCTGTGGTTTCTTAATTTATGTATTTTATTATTTCTATTTGTTGTTTTGTTTTGTTTTATTTGTTTTTAGAGAAGTTCTCAGTCTGTAGCTCTGGCTGACCCAGGACTGCCTACTTGTGTTAATTAGGGTTTCACAGCTGAGAACAGACACCAAGAGCAAGGTAAGGCTTAGAAAACCCTACATTCAGTGGTGGCTCAAGCTCTTAATGAGAGCACTCTGTAGGTAGAGGCAGTCAGTTTCTGAGTTCGAGGCCACCCTGGTGAAAGACAGGGCTAGGGTAGGGGCTAGGGTGAGGAAAGAAAGAAAGAAAAAGTTTTTATAAAAGTTTTATAAAAAGTGTTAAAGTTTTTAAAAATTAAAAAAAAAAAATACCAGATCACCATCACACAGCATTGGCTGTCTTCAGGTGTATCCTTTCAGCCTCCAAAACAAAAAACAATGGCTGGCTGTCTTCAGGTGTATCCTATTCTCGAGTCTTATTTCCAACCTTAGAGCTGGGCTGAGCTGCCTCATTATGTAATTGCAAACCTTCCTTGGTTTGTCTTTTCCATTTCTAAGACTAACAGGCCTTTTTCTATTTATTGAATATGCTCATGACTGTCCTTTAGATATAGTAAATATAACTGTTGCTTATAAAACTTGTTTTCTAGGAATTTTTAAAGGGCAATGGCAGAGTTTATTTTTTAAAAATATTTTGCATTTATTTATTTGTGTGAGTGATGAAGCTCAGGTCTTCAAACTCGTCAGGAGGTATGATTACCTCCCCTCTCTCTCAACCCCTCTCTCTCCTCTCTCAATGATTGTGTAAGAATGTTTTGCATGTGTATGCTGTGCCCACAGACTCCAGAACAGAGTATTAGATCCCCTGGAACTGGAGATGGGCCACCATATATAATACTGGTAATTGAGCCCAGGTTCTCTGGAAGAGGAGACAATGCTCTTAATTGTTGAGCCCTCTCGGTAGCCACATCTTTTTTCTTTCTTTTTTTTTTTTGAGTATATGTGAGGCTGTGTTTATATACATCATATGCAGACAATAAGAATGATTTAGATTCTTCAGAATCTGACACCCTCTTCTGGACTGTCTGAAGATAGCTACAGCATACTTAAATATAATAAATAAATAAATCTTTATAAAGAAAAGGAAAAGTAAAAAAGAAAGATCAGGCCTGCCATATGCATGTTCATAGAGGAAAATGGAAGAGACCCCAATCTAACCTCAGCAGGGTGCTTCCTTCTGGATGGTAGCTCACAGTTTCATCCCAGCAAGACAGGCAAATCACTGAGTTCAAGGACAGTAAGGTTCAGGACAGCCAAGGTTAGGAAGGAAAAGGGTCTATGTTGAGAATACAAACCGACAAAACAACAACTAGGAAAAAGAAGTGACAGTTTAACTTGGGGTAGGGTACCAACAAGAGAAAGCTTTCTGTTACCACTTACAAACACCAGTAGCCTTGCACCCTTCTGCCCAGGTCCCTGCCTTCCTTTCTAGGAATTCTAAGGATGCCAGGGGGTGGGGGAATCCAGATTAACTTTTTAAAAACAAAGACTTGGTCTTTGATGTCTATAGGAAGCCCTTCTCAGTGCCTTTAACTACCACTGAACTTTCAGGGCTGTGACTCAACTGTAACAAGGAACAGGGCTAAGAACCTGCAGCCTTTGAAAACAACTATTTTTTTAAAGTGGGGGACACAAATCAGCAGTAGAACCCCTCAGGTTCAGCCATAATACTTGTTAGGGAAAGAGCCTCAATGTCCGGAGCTGAGGTCTCATGGGTGAACTGCTTCAAGCTCTGAGTATCATTGAAAGAAAGAAAAGATATCATGTGGTTGCTTAATTTATTTATTTTATTATTTCTATTTTTTGTTTTCTTTTGTTTTGTTTTAGAAAAGGCCTCAGTCTGTAGCTATGGCTGACCTAGGACAGACTACACGTGTTAATTAGGGTTTCACAGCTGAGAAACAGACCATACCTATGTAAGACTTAGAAAACACAACAATCAGTGGTGGCTCGAGGTCTTAATGAGAGCACTCTGGAGGCAGAGGCAGTCAGTTTTTGAGATCGAGGCCAGCCTGGTTAAAGACAGGGATAGGCAGGGCTAGGCAAGGCAGGGCTGGGCTAGGCTAAGCTAGGCAAGGGGCTGGGCTAGTCAAGGCAAGGGACTAGGCTAGGCTACTCAAGGGGCTAGGCAAGACAGACAGACAGAGAGAAAGACAGACAAGGATGGCAGGCCTGCCTGGTTTTTCTTTCTTTCTTATCCCTTTTAAAAAATGTTTATTTATTTATTTATTTATTTATTTATTTATGTATTTATTAGATATAAGTACACTGTAGCTGTCTTCAGACACTCCAGAAGAGGGTGTCAGATTCTGGAGAATCTATATCCCTCTTATGGTCTGCATATGATGTACATAAACACAGCCTCACATTTACTTCTAAAAATTTAAACATGTGTGGGGCCAATGAAAGGGATCAACAATTAACAGCATTGTCTCCTCTTATAGATAACCTGGGATCAACTACCAGCAACTATATGGTGGCCCATCTCCAGTTCCTGGGGATCAGACAGACAGACAGACATACAGACAGATAGAGTTAAAGATGGCAGGCCTACCTGGTCTTTCATTCTTTCTTATCCTTTTTAAAAAATGTTTATTAATTTAAGTATGTATTTATTAGATTTAAGTACACTGTAGCTGTCTTCAAACACTACCGAAGAGGGTGTCAGATTCTGGAGAATCTATATCCCTCTTATGGTCTGCATATGATGTACATGAACACAGCCTCACATATACTTCTAAAAATTTAAAAATGGGTGGGGCCACTGAAATGGCTCAACAATTAACAGCACTGACTCCTCTTCCAGAGAACCTGGGATCAACTACCAGAAATTATATGGTGGCCCATCTCCATTTCCAGGGGATCAGACAAACAGACAGACAAGGATGGCAGGCTTGCCTGGTCTCTCTTTCTTTATTATCCTTTTTTAAAAATGTTCATTTGTTTATTTATGAATTTATTAGATATAAGTACACTGTAGCTGTCTTCAGACACTCCAGAAGAGGGTGTCAGATTCTGGAGAATCTAAATCCCTCTTATGGTCTGCATATTCGGTACATAAACACAGCCTCGCATATACTTCTAAAAATTTAAAGATGGGTGGGGCCACTGAAAGGGCTCAATAATTAACAGCATTGTCTCCTCTTCCAGAGAACCTGGGATCAACTACAAGCAACTCTATGGTGGCCCATCTCCAGGTCCAGAGGATCAGACAGACAGACAGACAGACAGAGATAAGGATGGCAGGCCTGCCTGGTCTTTCTTTCTTTCTTATCTTTTTAAAAAAATGTTTATTTCTTTATTTATGTATTTATTAGATATAAGTACACTGTATCCGTCATAGACACTCCAAAAGACGGTGTCAGATTCTGGAGAATATAAATCCCTCTTTAAGGGTCTGAATATGATGTACATAAACACAGCATCACATTTACTTCTAGAAATTTAAAGATGGGTGGGGCCACTGAAAGGGCTGAACAATTAACAGCATTGTCTCCTCTTCAGAAGACCTGGGATCAACTATCAGCAACAAAATGGTGGCCCATCTCCAGTTCCAGGAGATCAGACAGACAGACAAACAGAGAGACAGACAGACAGACAAAGATAAGGATGGCAGCCCTGCCTGGTCTTTCTTTCTTTCTTATCCTTTTTAAAAAATGTTTATTTATTTATTTATTTATTTATTTATTTATTTATTTATTTATTAGATATAAGTACACTGTAGGTATCTTCAGACACTCCAGAAGAGGTTGTCAGATTCTGGAGAATCTAAATCCCTCTTATGGTCTGCATATTCGGTACATAAACACAGCCTCGCATATACTTCTAAAAATTTAAAGATGGGTGGGGCCACTGAAAGGGCTCAACAATTAACAGCATTGTCTCCTCTTCCAGAGAACCTGGGATCAACTATAAGCAACTCTATGGTGGCCCATCTCCAGTTCCAGAGGATCAGACAGACAGACAGACAGACAGAGATAAGGATGGCAGGCCTGCCTGGTCTTTCTTTCTTTCTTATCGTTTTAAAAAAATGTTTATTTCTTTATTTATGTATTTATTAGATATAAGTACACTGTATCTGTCATAGACACTCCAAAAGACGGTGTCAGATCTGGAGAATATAAATCCCTCTTTAATGGTGTGAATATGATGTACATAAACACAGCATCACATTTACTTCTATAAATTATAAAGATGGGTGGGGCCACTGAAAGGGCTGAACAATTAACAGCATTGTCTCCTCTTCAGAAGACCTGGGATCAACTACCAGCAACAAAATGGTGGCCCATCTCCAGTTCCAGGAGATCAGACAGACAGACAAACAGAGAGACAGACACACAGACAAAGATAAGGATGGCAGCCCTGCCTGGTCTTTCTTTCTTTCTTATCCTTTTTAAAAAATGTTTGTTTGTTTATTTATTTATTTATTTAATTATTTATTTATTTATTTATATATTAGATATAAGTACACTGTAGCTATCTTCAGACACTACAGAAGATGGTGTCAGATTCTGGAGAATCTAAATCCCTCTTATGGTCTGCATATGATGTACATAAGCACAGACTCACATATACTTCTAAAAATTTAAAGATGGGTGTGGCCACAGAAAGGGATCAACAATTAACAGCATTGTCTCCTCTTCCAGAGAACCTTGGATAAACTACCAGCAACTATATGGTGGCCCATCTCCACTCCCAGGGGATCTGACAGACAGACAGACAGACAGAGATAAGGATGGAGGCCTGCGTGGTCTTTCTTTCTTTCTTATACTTTTAAAAAAATGTTTATTTATTAATTAATTTATTTATTTATTTATTATATATAAGTACACTGTAGCTGTCTTCATACACTCCTGAAGAGGGTGTCAGATTCTGGAGAATCTAAATCCCTCTTATGGTCTGCATATGATGTACATAAACACAGCCTCACATATACTTCTAAAAATTTAAAGAGGTGTGGGGCCACTGAAAGGGCTCAACAATTAACAGCATTGTCTCCTCTACCAGAGAACCTGGGATCAACTACCAGCAATTATATGGTGGCCCATCTCCAGTTCCAGGGGATCAGGCAGACAAAGAGACAGACAGACAAGGGTGGCAGGCCTCCCTGGTTTTTCTTTCTTTCTTATCCTTTTTAAAAAATGTTTATTTATTTATTTATGGATTTATTAGATATAAGTACACTGTAGCTGTCTTCAGACACTCCAGAAGAGGGTGTCAGATTCTGGAGAATATAAATCCCTCTTATGGTCTGCATATGATGGACATAAACACAGATTCACATACACTTCTAAAAATTTAAGATGGGTCGGGCCACTGAAAGGGCTCAACAATTAACAGCATTGTCTCTTCTTCCAGAGAACCTGGGATCAACTACCAGCAACTATATGGTGGCCCATCTCCAGTTCCAGGGGATCAGACAGACAGACAGACAGACAGAGATAAGGAGGGCAGGCCTGTCTGGTTTTTCTTTCTTTCTTATCCTATTAAAATAATGTTTATTTATTTATTTATTTATTTATTTATTTATTTATTTATTTATTTATTTATTAGATATAAGTACACTGTAGTTGTCTTCAGACACTCCAGAAGAGGGTGTCAGATTCTGGAGAATCTAAATCCCTCTTATGGTCTGCATATGATGTATATAAACACAGCCTAACATATACTTCTAAAAATTTAAAGATAGGTGGAGCCACTGAAAGGGCTCAACAATTAACAGCATTGTCTCTTCTTCCAGAGAACCTGGGATCAACTAACAGCAACTATATGGTGGCCCATCTCCAGTTCCAAGGGATCAGACAGACAGACAGACAGACTGACAGAGATAAGAATGGAGGCCTGCCTGGTCTTTCTTTCTTTCTTATACTTTTAAAAAAATGTTTATTTATTTATTTATTTATTTATTTATTTATTTATTTATTTATTAGATATAACTACACTGTAGCTGTCTTCAGACACTCTAGAAGAGGGTGTCATCTTCTGGAGAATCTAAATCCCTCTTATGGTCTGCATATGATGTACATAAACACAGCCTCACATATATTTCTAAAAATTTAAAGATGGGTGGGCCCACTGAAAGGGCTCAACAATTAACAGCATTGTCTCTTCTTCCAGAGAACGTGGGATCAACTACCAGCAACTATATGGTGGCCCATCTCAAGTTCCAGGGGATAAGACAGACAGACAGACAGACAGAGATAAGGATGGCAGGCCTGCCTGAATTTTCTTTCTTTCTTATCCTTTTAAAAAATGTTTATTTATTTATTTATTTATTCATTTATTCATTTATTTATTTATTTATGTATTTAAGATATAAGTACACTGTAGCTGTCTTCAGACTCTCCAGAAGACGGTGCAGATTCTGGAGAATCAATATCCCTCTTATGGTCTACATATGATGTACATGAACACAGCCTCACATATACTTCTAAAAATTTAAAGATGGGTGGTGCCACTGAAAGGGCTCAACAACTAACAGCATTGTCTCCTCTTCCAGAGAACCTGGGATCAACTACCAGCAACTATATGGTGGCCCATCTCCAGTTCCAGGGTATCTGACAGATAGACAGACAGACAGACAGACAGACAGACAAGGTGGCAGGCCTGCCTGGTCTTTCTTTCTTTCTTATTGTTTTTAAAAAATGTTTATTTATTTATTTATGTATTTATTAGATATAAGTACACTGTAGTTGTCTTCAGACACTCTAGAAGAGGGTGTCATATTCTGGAGAATCTAAATCCCTCTTATGGTCTGCATATGATGTACATAAACACAGTCTCACATATACTTCTAAAAATTTAAAGAAGGGTGGGGCCACTCTAAAAGCTCAACAATTAACAGCATTGTCTCCTCTTCCAGAGTACCTGGGATCAACTACCAGCAACTATATGGTGGCCCATCTCAAGTTGCAGGGGATCAGACAGACAGACAGACAGACAGTGATAAGGATGGTAGGCCTGCCTGATTTTTCTTTCTTTCTTATCCTTTTAAAAAATGTTTATTTATTTATTTATTTATTTATTTATTTATTTATTTATGTACTTATTAGATATAAGTACACTCTATCTGTCTTCAGACTCTCCAGAAGAGGGTGTCAGATTCTGGGGAATCTATATCCCTCTTATGGTCTGCATATGATGTACATAAACACAGCCTCACATATACTTCTAAAAATTTAAAGATGGGTGGGGCCACTGAAAGGGCTCAACAATTAACAGCATTGTCTCCTCTTCCAGAGGACCTGGGATCAACTACCAGCAACTATATTGTGGCCCATCTCCAGTTCCAGGGGATCAGACAGACAGACAGACAGACAGTGATAAGGATGGCAGTCCTGCCTGGTCTTTCTTTCTTTCTTATCCTTTTTTTAAAAAAATGTTTGTTTATTTATTTATTTATTTATTTATTAGATATAAGTACACTGTAGCTGTTCAGACACTCCAGAAGAGGGTGTCAGATTCTGGAGAATCTAAATCCCTCTTATGGTCTGCATATGATGTACATAAACACAGCCTCACATATACTTCTAAAAATTTAAAGAAGGGTGGGGCCACTCTAAAAGCTCAACAATTAACAGCATTGTCTCCTCTTCCAGAGTACCTGGGATCAACTACCAGCAACTATATGGTGGCCCATCTCCAGTTCCAGGGGATCATACAGACAGACATACAGACAGTGATAAGGATGGCAGGCCTGCCTGGTCTTTCTTTCTTTCTTATCCTTTTTAAAAAAATGTTTATTTATATATTTATTTATGGATTTATTAGATATTAGTACACTGTAGCTGTCTTCAGACACTCCAGAAGAGGGTGTCAAATTCTGGAATCTAAATCCCTCTTATGGTCTGCATATGATGTACATAAACACAGCCTCACATATACTTCTAAAAATTTAAAGATGTGAGGGGTCACTGAGAGGGCTCAACAATTAACAGCATTGTCTCCTCTTTCAGAGAACCTTGGATCAACTACCAGCAACTATATGGTGGCCCATCTCCAGTTCCAGGGGATCAGACAGACACACAGACAGACAGAGATAAGGATGGCAGGCCTGCCTGGTCTTACATTCTTTCTTATCCTTTTTCAAAAATGTTTATTTATTTATTTATTTATTTATTTATTTATTTATTTATTTATTTATTATAAGTACACTGTAGCTGTCTTCAGACACTCCAGTATAGATTGTCAGATTCTGGAGAATCTAAATCCTCTTATAATCTGAATATGATGTACATAAACACAGCCTCACATATACTTCTAAATATTTAAAGAAGTGTGGGGCCACTGAAAGGGCTCAACAATTAACAGCATTGTCTCCTCTTCCAGAGGACCTTGGATCAACTACCAGCAACTATATGGTGGCCCAACTCCAGTTCCCGGGAATCAGATAGACAGACAGACAGACAGACAGACAGACAGAGATATGGATGGCAGGCCTACCTGGTCTTTCTTTCTTTCTTATCCTTTTTAAAAATGTTTATTTATTTATCTATTTATTTATTTGATATAAGTACACTGTAGCTGTCTTCAGACACTCCAAAAGAGGGTGTCAGATTCTGGAGAATCTAAATCCCTCTTATGGTCTGCATATGATGTACATAAATACAGCCTCACATTTACTACTAAATATTTAAAGATGGGTGGCGCCACTGAAAGGGCTCAACAATTAACAGCATTGTCTCCTCTTCCAGAGAACCTGGGATCAACTACCAGCAATTATTCGTGGCCCATCTCCAGTTCCCAGGGATCAGATTGACAGACAGACAGACAGACAGAGATATGGATGGCAGGCCTGCCTGGTTTTCTTTCTGTCATATCCTTTTTAAAAAATGTTTATTTATTTATTTATTTATTTATTTATTTATTTATTTATTAGATATAAGTACACTGTAGCTGTTCAGACACTCCAGAAGAGGGTGTCAGATTCTGGAGAATCTAAATCCCTCTTATGGTCTGCATATGATGTACATAAACACAGCCTCACATATACTTATAAAAATTTAAAGAAGGGTGGGGCCACTCTAAAAGCTCAACAATTAACAGCATTGTCTCCTCTTCCAGAGTACCTGGGATCAACTACCAGCAACTATATGGTGGCCCATCTCCAGTTCCAGGGGATCAGACAGACAGACATAAAGACAGTGCTAAGGATGGCAGGCCTGCCTGGTCTTTCTTTCTTTCTTATCCTTTTTAAAAAAATGTTTATTTATATATTTATTTATGTATTTATTAGATATAAGTACACTGTAGCTGTCTTCAGACACTCCAGAAGAGGGTGTCAGATTCTGGAGAATCTAAATCCCTCTTATGGTCTGCATATGATGTACATAAACACAGCCTAACATATACTTCTAAAAATTAAAAGATGTGTGGGGCCACTGAAAGGGCTCAAAAATTAACAGCATTGTCTCCTCTTATAGAGAACCTGGGATCAACTACCAGCAACTCTATGGTGGTCCATCTCCAGTTCCAGGGGATCAGACAGACAGACAGACAGACAGTGATAAGGGTGGCAGGCCTGCCTGTTCTTTCTTTCTTTCTTATCCTTTTTTTAAAAAAATGTTTGTTTATTTATTTATTTAATTATTTATTAGATATAAGTACACTGTAGCTGTTCACACACTGCAGAAGAGGGTGTCAGATTCTGGAGAATCTAAATCCCTCTTATGGTCTGCATATGATGTACATAAACACAGCCTCACATATACTTCTAAAAATTTAAAGAAGGGTGGGGCCACTCTAAAAGCTCAACAATTAATAGCATTGTCTCCTCTTCCAGAGTACCTGGGATCAACTACCAGCAACTATATGGTGGCCCATCTCCAGTTCCAGGGGATCATACAGACAGACATACAGACAGTGATAAGGATGGCAGGCCTGCCTGGTCTTTCTTTCTTTCTTATCCTTTTTAAAAAAATGTTTATTTATATATTTATTTATGGATTTATTAGATATAAGTACACTGTAGCTGTCTTCAGACACTCCAGAAGAGGGTGTCAGATTCTGGAGAATCTAAATCCCTCTTATGGTCTGCATATGATGTACATAAACACAGCCTCACATATACTTCTAAAAATTTAAAGTTGTATGGGGCCACTGGGAGGGCTCAACAATTAACAGCATTGTCTCCTCTTTCAGAGAACCTGGGATAAACTACCAGCACCTTATGGTGGCCCATCTCCAGTTCCAGTGGATCAGACCGACAGACAGACAGAGAGACAGAGATAAGGATGGCAGGCCTGCCTGGTCTTTCTTTATTTCTTATTCGTTTTAAAAAATGTTTATTTATTTATTTATTCATATATGTATTTATTAGATATAAGTACACTGTAGCCGTCTTCAGACACTCCAGAAGAGGGTGACAGATTATAGAGAATCTAAATCCCTCTTATGGACTGAATATGATGTACATAAACACAGCATCACATATACTTCTAAAAATTAAAAATGGGTGGAGCCACTGAAAGGGCTCAACAATTTACAGCATTGTCTCCTCTTCCAGAGAACCTGGGATCAACTACCAGCAACTATATGGTGGCCCATCTCCAGTTCCAGGGGATCAGGCAGACAGACAGACAGACAGACAGAGATAAGGATGGCAGGCCTGCCTGGTCTTATTTTCTTTCTTATCCTTTTTAAAAAATGTTTATTTATTTATTTATTTATTTATGTATTTATTAGAATTAAGTACACTGTAGCTGTCTTCAGACACTCCAGAAGTGGGTGTCAGATTCTGGAGAATCTAAATCCCTCTTATGGTCTGCATATGATGTACATAAACACAGCCTCACATATACTTCTAAATATTTAAAGATGGGCAGGGCCACTGATAGGGCTCAACAATTAACAGCATTGTCTCCTCTTCCAGAACCCTGGGATCAACTACCAGCAACTTTATGGTAGCCCATCTCCAGTTCCAGGGGATCAGACAGACAGACAGACAGAGAGATAGAGATAAGGATGGCAGGCCTGCCTGGTCTTACTTTCTTTCTTATCCTTTTAAAAAAAATGTTTATTTATTTATTTATTTATTTATTTATTTATTTATGTATTTATTATATATAAGTACACTGTAGTTGTCTTCAGACACTACAGTATATGGTGTCAGATTCTGGAGAATCTAAATCCTCTTATAATCTGAATATGATATACATAAACACAGCCTCACATATACTTCTAAATATTTAAAGAAGTGTGGGTCCACTGAAAGGGCTCAACAATTAAGAGCATTGTCTCCTCTTCCAGAGAACCTTGGATCAACTACCAGCAACTATATGGTGGCCCATCTCCAGTTCCCGGGGATCAGATAGACAGACAGACAGACAGACAGACATATGGATGGCAGGCCTGCCTGGTCTTTCTTTCTTTCTTATCCTTTTTAAAAAATGTTTATTTATTTATTTATTTATTTATTTATCTATTTATTTATTAGATATAAGTACACTGTAGCTGTCTTCAGACACTCCAGAAGAGGGTGTCAGATTCTGGAGAATCTAAATCCCTCTTATGGTCTGCATATGATGTACATAAACACAGCCTCACATATACTTCTAAATATTTAAAGATGGGTGGCGCCACTGAAAGGGCTCAACAATTAACAGCATTGTCTCCTCTTCCAGAGAACCTGGGATCAACTACCAGCAACTATTCGTGGCCCATCTCCAGTTTCCAGGGATCAGATAGACAGACAGACAGACAGACAGAGATATGGATGGCAGGCCTGCCTGGTCTTTCTTTCTGTCTTATCCTTTTTAAAAAATGTTTATTTATTTATTTATTTATTTATTTATTTAGTAGATATAAGTACACTGTAGATGTTCAGACACTCCAGAAGAGGGTGTCAGATTCTGGAGAATCTAAATCCCTCTTATTGTCTGCATATGATGTACATAAACACAGCCTCACATATACTTCTAAAAATTTAAAGAAGGGTGGGGCTACTCTAAAAGCTCAACAATTAACAGCATTGTCTCCTCTTCCAGAGTACCTGGGATCAACTACCAGCAACTATATGGTGGCCCATCTCCAGTTCCAGGGGATCAGACAGACAGACATACAGACAGTGATAAGGATGGCAGGCCTGCCTGGTCTTTCTTTCTTTCTTATCCTTTTTAAAAAAATGTTTATTTATATATTTATTTATGTATTTATTCGATATAAGTACACTGTAGCTGTCTTCAGACACTCCAGAAGAGGGTGTCAGATTCTGGAAAATCTAAATCCCTCTTATGGTCTGCATATGATGTACATAAACACAGCCTCACATATACTTCTAAAAATTTAAAGAAGGGTGGGGCCACTCTAAAAGCTCAACAATTAACAGCATTGTCTCCTCTTCCAGAGTACCTGGGATCAACTACCAGCAACTATATGGTGGCCCATCTCCAGTTCCAGGGGATCAAACACACAGACATACAGACAGTGATAAGGATGGCAGGCCTGCCTGGTCTTTCTTTCTTATCCTTTTTTAAAAAATGTTTATTTATATATTTATTTATGTATTTATTAGATATAAGTACACTGTAGCTGTCTTCAGACACTCCAGAAGAGGGTGTCAGACTCTGGAGAATCTAAATCCTCTTATAATCTGAATATGATGTACATAAACACAGCCTCACATATACTTCTAAATATTTAAAAAGTGTGGGGCCACTGAAAGGGCTCAACAATTAACAGCATTGTCTCCTCTTCCAGAGAACCTTGGATCAACTACCAGCTACTATATGGTGGCACATCACCAGTTCCAGGGGATCAGACAGACAGACAGACAGACAGAGATAAGGATGGCAGGCCTGCCTGGTCTTACTTTCTTTCTTTTCCTTTTTCAAAAAGGTTTATTTATTTATTTATTTATTTATTTATTTATTTATTTATTTATTTATGTATTTATTATATATAAGTACACTGTAGCTGTCTTCAGACACTCCAGTATAGGGTGTCAGATTCTGGAGAATCTAAATCCTCTTATAATCTGAATATGATGTACATAAACACAGCCTCACATATACTTTTAAATATTTAAAGAAGTGTGGGGCCACTGAAAGGGCTCAACAATTAACAGCATTGTCTCCTCTTCCAGAGAACCTTGGATCATCTACCAGCAACTATATGGTGGCCCATCTCCAGTTCCCGGGAATCAGATAGACAGACAGACAGACAGACAGAGATATGGATGGTAGGCCTGCCTGGTCTTTGTTTCTTTCTTATCCTTTTTAAAAAATGTTTATTTATTTATTTATTTATTTATCTATTTATTTATTAGATATAAGTACACTGTAGCTGTCTTCAGACACTCCAGAAGAGGGTGTCAGTTTCTGGAGAATCTAAATGCCTCTTATGGTCTGCATATGATGTACATAAACACAGCCTCACATATACTTCTAAATATTTAAAGATGGGTGGCGCCACTGAAAGGGCTCAACAACTAACAGCATTGTCTCTTCTTCCAGAGAACCTGGGATCAACTACCAGCAACTATTCGTGGCCCATCTCCAGCTCCCAGGGATCAGATAGACAGACAGACAGACAGACAGAGATATGGATGGCAGGCCTGCCTGGTCTTTCTTTCTGTCTTATCCTTTTAAAAAAAATGTTTATTTATTTATTTATTTATTTATTTATTTATTTATTTTTTATGTATTTATTAGATATAAGTACACTGTAGCTGTTCAGACACTCCAGAAGAGGGTGTCATATTCTTGAGAATCTAAATCCCTCTTATGGTCTGCATATGATGTACTTAAACACAGCCTCACATATACTTCTAAAAATTTAAAGAAGGGTGGGGCCACTCTAAATTCTCAACAATTAACAGCATTGTCTCCTCTTCCAGAATACCAGGGATCGACTACCAGCAACTATATGGTGGCCCATCTCCAGTTCCAGGGGATCAGACAGACAGACATACAGACAGTGCTAAGGATGGCAGGCCTGCCTGGTCTTTCTTTCTTTCTTATCCTTTTTAAAAAAATGTTTATTTATATATTTATTTATGTATTTCTTAGATATAAGTACACTGTAGCTGTCTTCAGACACTCCAGAAGAGGGTGTCAGATTCTGGAGAATCTAAATCCCTCTTATGGTCTGAATATGATGTACATAAACACAGCCTCACATATACTTCTAAAAATTTAAAGATGTGTGGGGCCACTGAGAGGGCTCAACAATTAACAGCATTGTCTCCTTTTTCCGAGAACCTGGGATAAACTACCAGAACCTTATGGTGGGCCATCTCCAGTTCCAGTGGATCAGACAGACAGACAGACAGAGAGACAGAGATAAGGATGGCAGGCTTGCCTGGTCTTTCTTTATTTCTTATACTTTTTAAAAAATGTTTATTTATTCATTTATTTATGAATTTATTAGATATAAGTACACTGTAGCTGTTCAGACACTCCAGAAAAGGGTGTCAGATTCTGGAGAATCTAAATCCCTCTTATGGTCTGCATATGATGTACATAAACACAGCCTAACATATACTTCTAAAAATTAAAAGATGTGTGGGGCCACTGAAAGGGCTCAACAATTAACAGCATTGTCTCCTCTTATAGAGAACCTGGAATCAATTACCAGCAACTATATGGTGGTCCATCTCCAGTTCCAGGGGATCAGAAGACAGACAGACAGACAGTGATAAGGATGGCAGTCTTCCTGGCCTTTCTTTCTTTCTTTCTTATTTTTTTTTTAAATGTTTGTTTATTTATTTATTTATTTATTTATTGATTGATTGATTGATTGATTGATTTATTAGATATAAGTACACTGTAGCTGTTCAGACACTCCAGAAGAGGGTGTCAGATTCTGGAGAATCTAAATCCCTCTTATGGTCTGCATATGATGTACATAAACAGAGCCTCACATATATTTCTATAAATTTAAAGAAGAGTGGGGCCACTCTAAAAGCTCAACAATTAACAGCATTGTCTCCTCTTCCAGAGTACCTGGGATCAACCAACAGCAACTATATGGTGGCCCATCTCCAGGTCCAGGGGATCAGACAGACAGACAGACAGAGATAAGGATGGCAGGCCTGCCTGGTCTTTCTTTCTTTCTTATCCTTTTTAAAAAAATGTTTATTTATATATTTATTTATGTATTTATTAGATATAAGTACACTGTAGTTGTCTTCAGACACTCCAGAAGAGGGTGTCATTTTCTGGAGAATCTAAATCCCTCTTATGGTCTGCATATGATGTACATAAACACAGCCTCACATATACTTCTAAAAATTTAAAGATGTGTGGGGCCACTGAGAGGGCTCAACAATTAACAGCATTGTCTCCTCTTTCAGAGAACCTGGGATAAACTACCAGCACCTTATGGTGGCCCATCTCCAGTTTCAGTGGATCAGACAGACAGACAGACAGAGAGACAGAGATAAAGATGGCAGGACTGCCTGGTGTTTCTTTATTTCTTATACTTTTTAAAAAATGTTTATTTATTTATTTATTTATTTATGTATTTATTAGATATAAGTACACTGTACCCGTCTTCAGACACTCCAGAAGAGGATGACAGATTCTAGAGAATCTAAATCCCTCTTATGGTCTGAATATGATGTACATAAACACAGCCTCACATATACTTCTAAATATTTAAACAAGTGTGGGGCCACTGAAAGGGATCAACAATTTACAGCATTGTCTCCTCTTCCAGAGAACCTGGGATCAACTACCAGCAACTATAAGGTGGCCCATCTCCAGTTCCAGTGGATCAGACAGACAGACAGACAGAAAGACAGACAGAGATAAGGATGGCAGGCCTGCCTGGTCTTACTTTCTTTCTTATCCTTTTTCAAAAATGTTTGTTTATTTATTTATTTATTTATTTATTTATTTATTTATTCATTTATTTATTTATTATATATAAGTACAGTGTAGCTGTCTTCAGACACTCCAGTATATGGTGTCAGATTCTGGAGAATCTAAATCCTCTTATAATCTGAATATGATGAACATAAACACAGCCTCACATATACTTCTAAATATTTAAAGAAGTGTGGGGCCACTGAAAGCGCTCAACAATTAACAGCATTGTCTCCTCTTACAGAAAACCTTGGATCAACTACCAGCAACTATATGGTGGCCCATCTCCAGTTCCCCGGGATCAGATAGACAGACAGACAGACAGACAGATATATGGATGGCAGGCCTGCCTGGTCTTTCTTTCTTTCTTATCCTTTTTAAAAAATGTTTATTTATTTATTTATTTATTTATCTATTTATTTATTAGATATAACTACACTGTAGCTGTCTTCAGACACTCCAGAAGAGGGTGTCAGATTCTGGAGAATCTAAATCCCTCCTATGGTCTGAATATGATGTACATAAACACAGCCTCACATATACTTCTAAATATTTAAAGATGGGTGGCGCCACTGAAAGGGCTCAACAATTAACAGCATTGTCTCCTCTTCCAGAGAACCTGGGATCAACTACCAGCAACTATTCGTGGCCCATCTCCAGTTCCCAGGGATCAGATAGACAGACAGACAGACAGACAGAGATATGGATGGCAGGCTTGCCTGGTCTTTCTTTCTTTCTTATCCTTTAAAAAAATGTTTATTTATATATTTATTTATGTATTTATTAGATATAAGTACACTGTAGCTGTCTTCAGACACTCCAGAAGAGGGTGTCAGATTCTGGAGAATCTAAATCCCTCTTATGGTCTGCATATGATGTACATAAACACAGCCTCACATATACTTCTAAAAATTTAAAGATGTGTGGGGCCACTGAGAGAGCTCAACAATTAACAGCATTGTCTCCTCTCTCAGAGAACCTGGGATAAACTACCAGCACCTTATGGTGGCCCATCTCCAGTTCCAGTGGATCAGACAGACAGACAGACAGACAGAGAGACAGAGATAAAGATGGCAGGCCTGCCTGGTCTGTCTTTATTTCTTATACTTTTTAAAAAATGTTTATTTATTTATTTATTTATTTATTTATTTATTTATTAGATATAACTACACTGTAGCCGTCTTCAGACACTCCAGAAGAGGGTGTCAGATTCTAGAGAATCTAAATCCCTCTTATGGTCTGAATATGATGTACATAAACACAGCCTCACATATACTTAAAAAATTAAAAGGCCACTGAAAGGACTCAACAATGAACAGCATTGTCTCCTCTTCCAGAGAACCTGGGATCAACCTCCAGCACCTACAAAGTGGCCCATCTCCAGTTCCAGGGGATCAGACAGACAGACAGACAGACAGAGATAAGGATGGCAGGCCTGCCTGGTCTTTCTTTCTTTCTTACTTATCCTTTTTAAAAAATATTTATTTATTTATTTATTTATTTATTTATTTATTTATTTATTTATTTATGTAATTATTAGATATAAGTACACTGTAGCTGTTCAGACACTCCAGTAGAGGGTGTCAGATTCTGGAGAATCTAACTCCCTCTTAATGTCTCCATATGATGTACATAAACACAGCCTAACATATACTTCTAAAAATTAAAAGATCTGTGGGGACACTGAAAGGGCTCAACAAGTAACAGCATTGTCTCGTCTTATAGAGAACCTGGGATCAACTACCAGCAACTATATGGTGGTCCATCTCCAGTTCCAGGGGATCAGACAGACAGAGAGACAGACAGTGATAAGGATGGCAGGCCTGCCTGGTCTTTCTTTCTTTCTTATCCTTTTTTTAAAAAAAAATGTTTGTTTGTTTATTTATTTATTTATTTATTTATTTATTTATTTATTTCTTAGATATAAGTACACTGTAGCTGTTCAGACACTCCAGAAGAGGGTGTCAGATTCTGGAGAAACTAAATCCCTCTTATGGTCTGCATATGATGTACATAAACACAGCCTCACATATACTTCTAAAAATTTAAAGATGGGTGGGGCCACTGAAAGGGCTCAACAATTAACAGCACTGACTCCTCTTCCAGAGAACCTGGGATCAACTACCAGCAACTATTCGTGGCCCATCTCCAGTTCCCAGAGTTCAGATAGACAGACAGACAGACAGACAGAGATATGGATGGCAGGCGTGCCAGGTCTTTCTTTCTGTCTTATCCTTTTTAAAAAATGTTTATTTATTTATTTATTTATTTATTTATTTACTTATTAGATATAAGTACACTGTAGCCGTCTTCAGACACTCCAGAAGAGGGTGTCAGATTCTAGAGAATCTAAATCCCTCTTATGGTCTGAATATGATGTACATAAACAAAGCCTCACATATACTTCTAAAAATTATAAATAGATGGGGCCACTGAAAGGACTCAACAATTAACAGCATTGTCTCCTCTTCCATAGAACCTGGGATCAACTACCAGCACCTAAAAGGTGGCCCATCTCCAGTTCCAGGGGATCAGACAGACAGAGAGACAGACAGTGATAAGGATGGCAGGCCTGCCTGGTCTTTCTTTCTTATCCTTTTTTTAAAAAAATGTTTATTATTTATTTATTTATTTATTTATTTATTTATTTATTTATTTATTAATTATTAGATATAAGTACACTGTAGCTGTTCAGACACTCCAGAAGAGGGTGTCATATTCTGGAGAATCTAAATCCCACTTATGGTATGCATATGATGTACATAAACACAGCCTCACATATACTTCTAAAAATTTAAAGAAGGGTGGGGCCACTCTAAAAGCTCAACAATTAACAGCATTGTCTCCTCTTCCAGAGTACCTGGGATCAACTACCAGCAACTATATGGTGGCCCATCTCCAGTTCCAGGGGATCAGACAGAGAGACATACAGACAGTGATAAGGATGGCAGGCCTGCCTGGTCTTTCTTTCTTTCTTATCCTTTTTAAAACAATGTTTATTTATATATTTATTTATATATTTATTAGATATATGTACACTGTAGCTGCTTTCAGACACTCCAGAAGAGGGTGTCAGATTCTGGAGAATCTAAATCCCTCTTATGGTCTGCATATGATGTACATAAACACAGCCTCGCATATACTTCTAAAAATTTAAAGATGTGTGGGGCCACTGAGAGGGCTCAACAATTAACAGCATTGTCTCCTCTTTCAGAGAACCTGGGATAAACTACCAGCACCTTATGGTGGCCCATCTCCAGTTCCAGTGGATCAGACAGACAGACAGACAGACAGAGAGACAGAGATAAGGATGGCAGGCCTGCCTGGTCTTTCTTTATTTCTTATAATTTTTAAAAATTGTTTATTTATTTATTTATGTATTTATTAGATATAAGTACACTGTAGCCGTCTTCAGACACTCCAGAAGAGGGTGTCAGATTCTAGAGAATCTAAATCCCTCTTATGGTCTGAATATGATGTACATAAACACAGCCTCACATATACGTCTAAAAATTATAAATAGGTGGGGCCACTGAAAGGACTCAACAATTGACAGCATTGTCTCCTCTTCCAGAGAACCTGGGATCAACTACCAGCACCTAAAAGGTGGCCCATCTACAGTTCCAGGGGATCAGACAGACAGGCAGACAGACAGTGATAAGGATGGCAGGCCTGCCTGGTCTTTCTTTCTTTCTTATCCTTTTTTTAAAAAAATGTTCGTTTATTTATTTATTTATTTATTTATTTATTTATTTATTTATTTATTATTAGATATAAGTACACTGTAGCTGTTCAGACACTCCAGAAGAGGGTGTCAGATTCTGGAGAATCTAAATCCCTCTTATGGTCTGCATATGATGTACATAAACACAGCCTCACATATACTTCTATAAATTTAAAGAAGGGTGGGGCCACTCTAAAAGCTCAACAATTAACAGCATTGTCTCCTCTTCCAGAGTACCTGGGATCAACCAACAGCAACTATATGGTGGCCCATCTCCAGTTCCAGGGGATCAGACAGACAGACATACAGACAGTGATAAAGATGGCAGGCCTGCCTGGTCTTTCTTTCTTTCTTATCCTTTTAAAAAAATGTTTATTTATATATTTATTTATGTATTTATTAGATATATGTACACTGTAGCTGTCTTCAGACACTCCAGAAGAGGGTGTCAGATTCTGGAGAATCTAAATCCCTCTTATGGTCTGCATATTCGGTGCATAAACACAGCCTTGCATATACTTCTAAAAATTTAAAGATGTGTGGGGCCACTGAGAGGGCTCAACAATTAACAGCATTGTCTCCTCTTTCAGAGAACCTGGGATAAACTACCAGCACCTTATGGTGGCCCATCTCCAGTTCCAGGGGATCAGACAGACAGACAGATAGAGAGACAGAGATATGAATGGCAGGCCTGCCTGGTCTTTCTTTATTTCTTATATTTTAAAAAAACTGTTTATATTTTATTTATTTATTTATTTATTTATTTATTTATTTATTTATTTATTTATTTATTAGATATAAGTACACTGTAGCCGTCTTCAGACACTCCAGAAGAGGGTGTCAGATTCTAGAGAATCTAAATCCCTCTTATGGTCTGAATATGATGTACATAAACACAGCCTCACATATACTTCTAAAAATTATAAATAGGTGGGGCCACTGAAAGGACTCAACAATTAACAGCATTGTCTCCTCTTCCAGAGAACCTGAGATCAACTACCAGCACCTAAAAGTTGGCCCATCTCCAGTTCCAGGGGATCAGACAGAAAGACAGAAAGACAGTGATAAGGATGGCAGGCCTGCCTGGTCTTTCTTTCTTTCTTATCCTTTTTTTAAAAAAATGTTCGTTTATTTATTTATTTATTTATTTATTATTAGATATAAGTACACTGTAGCTGTTCAGACACTCCAGAAGAGGGTGTCAGATTCTGGAGAATCTAAATCCCTCTTATGGTCTGCATATGATGTACATAAACACAGCCTCACATATACTTCTAAAAATTTATAGAAGGGTGGGGCCACTCTAAAAGCTCAACAATTAACAGCATTGTCTCCTTTTCCAGAGTACCTGGGATCAACTACCAGCAACTATATGGTGGCCCATCTCCAGTTCCAGGGGATCAGACAGACAGACATACAGACAGTGATAAGAATGGCAGGCCTGCCTGGTCTTTCTTTATTTCTTATACTTTTTAAAAAATGTTTATTTATTTATTTATTTATTTATGTATTTATTAGATATAAGTACACTGTAGCTATCTTCAGACACTCCAGAAGAGGGTGTCAGATTCTGGAGAATCTAAATCCCTCTTATGGTCTGCATATGATGTACATAAACACAGCCTCACATATACTTCTAAATATTTAAAGATGGGTAGGGCCACTGATAGGGCTCAACAATTAACAGCATTGTCTCCTCTTCCAGAGAACCTGGGATCAACTACCAGCAACTTTATGGTAGCCCAAGTCCAGTTCCAGGGGATCAGACAGACAGACAGACAGACAGAGATAAGGATGGCAGGCCTGCCTGGTCTTACTTTCTTTCTTATCCTTTTTAAAAAATATTTATTTATTTATTTATTTATTTTTTTATGTATTTCTTAGATATAAGTACACTGTAGCTTTCTTTAGACACTCCAGAGGAGGGTGTCAGATTCTGGAGAATGAAAATCCCTCTTATGGTCTCCATAGGATGTACATAAACACAGCCTCACATATACTGAGCTGAGGTGTCACAGGCCAACTGCTGGAATTTCTGAGTACCACCTAGATTGAGAAAAGCTATGCTGTGGTTGCTTAATTTATGTATTTTATTATTTCTATTTGTTGTTTTGTTTTGTTTAATTTGTTTTTAGAGAAGTCCTCAGTCTGTAGCTCTGGCTGACCCAGGACTGCCTACTTGTGTTAATTAGGGTTTCACAGCTGAGAACAGACACCAAGAGGAAGGTAAGGCTTAGAAAACTCTACATTCAGTGGTGGCTCAAGCTCTTAATGAGAGCACTCTGTAGGCAGAGGCAGTCAGTTTCTGAGTTCGAGGCCACCCTGGTGAAAGACATGGCTAGGGTAGGGGCTAGGGTGAGGAAAGAAAGAAAGAAAAGAAACAAAGAAAGAAGAATAAAAAGTTTTTATAAAAGCTTTATAAAAAGTGTTAAATTTTTTAAAAATTAAAAAAAAAAATACCAGATCACCATCACACAGCATTGGCTGTCTTCAGGTGTATCCTTTCAGCCTCCAAAACAAAAAACAATGGCTGGCTGTCTTCAGGTATATCCTATTCTCGAGTCTTATTTCCAACATTAGAGCTGGGCTGAGCTGCCTCATTATGTAATTGCAAACCTTCCTTGGTTTGTCTTTTCCATTTCTAAGACTAACAGGCCTTTTTCTATTTATTGAATATGCTCATGACTGTCCTTTAGATATAGTAAATATAACTGTTGCTTATAAAACTTGTTTTCTAGGAATTTTTAAAGGGCAATGGCAGAGTTTATTTATAAAAAAATATTTTGCATTTATTTATTTGTGTGAGTGATGAAGCCCAGGTCTTCAAACTCGTCAGGAGGTATGATTACCTCCCCTCTCTCTCAACCCCTCTCTCTCCTCTCTCAATGATTGTGTAAGAATGTTTTGCATGTGTATGCTGTGCCCACAGACTCCAGAACAGAGTATTAGATCCCCTGGAACTGGAGATGGGCCACCATATATAATACTGGTAATTGAGCCCAGGTTCTCTGGAAGAGGAGACAATGCTCTTAATTGTTGAGCCCTCTCTGTAGCCACATCTTTCTTTCTTTCTTTTTTTTTTTTGAGTATATGTGAGGCTGTGTATATATACATCATATGCAGACAATAAGAATGATTTAGATTCTTCAGAATCTGACACACTCTTCTGGACTGTCTGAAAATAGCTACAGCATACTTAAATATAATAAATAAATAAATCTTTAAAAAGAAAAGGAAAAGTAAAAAAGAAAGAACAGGCCTGCCATATGCATGTTCATAGAGGAAAATGGAAGAGACCCCAATCTAACCTCAGCAGGGTGCTTCCTTCTGGATGTTAGCTCACAGTTTCATCCCAGCAAGACAGGCAAATCACTGAGTTCAAGGACAGTAAGGTTCAGGACAGCCAAGGTTAGGAAGGAAAAGGGTCTATGTTGAGAATACAAACCGACAAAACAATAACTAGGAAAAAGAAGTGACAGTGTAACTTGGGGTAGGGTACCAACAAGAGAAAGCTTTCTGTTACCACTTACAAACACCAGTAGCCTTGCACCCTTCTGCCCAGGTCCCTGCCTTCCTTTCTAGGCATTCTAAGGATGCCAGGGGGTGGGGGAATCCAGATTAACTTTTTAAAAACAAAGACTTGGTCTTTGATGTCTATAGGAAGCCCTTCTCAGTGCCTTTAACTACCACTGAACTTTCAGGGCTGTGACTCAACTGTAACAAGGAACAGGGCTAAGAACCTGCAGCCTTTGAAAACAACTATTTTTTTAAAGTGGGGGACACAAATCAGCAGTAGAACCCCTCAAGTTCAGCCATAATACTTGTTAGGGAAAGAGCCTCAATGTCCGGAGCTGAGGTCTCATGGGTGAACTGCTTCAAGCTCTGAGTATCATTGAAAGAAAGAAAAGATATCATGTGGTTGCTTAATTTATTTATTTTATTATTTCTATTTTTTGTTTTCTTTTGTTTTGTTTTAGAAAAGGCCTCAGTCTGTAGCTATGGCTGACCTAGGACAGACTACATGTGTTAATTAGGGTTTCACAGCTGAGAAACAGACCATACGTATGTAAGACTTAGAAAACCCAACAGTCAGTGGTGGCTCGAGCTCTTAATGAGAGCACTCTGGAGGCAGAGGCAGTCAGTTTCTGAGTTCGAGGCCAGCCTGGTTAAAGACAGGAATAGGCAGGGCTAGGAAAGACAGGGCTGGGCTGGGCTAGGCTAGGCTAGGCAAGGGGCTGGGCTAGTCAAGGCAAGGGACTAGGCTAGGCTACTCAAGGGGCTAGGCAAGACAGACAGACAGAGAGAAAGACAGACAAGGATGGCAGGCCTGCCTGGTTTTTCTTTCTTTCTTATCCCTTTTAAAAAATGTTTATTTATTTATTTATTTATTTATTTATTTATTAGATATAAGTACACTGTAGCTGTCTTCAGACACTCCAGAAGAGGGTGTCAGATTCTGGAGAATCTATATCCCTCTTATGGTCTGCATATGATGTACATAAACAAAGCCTCACATTTACTTCTAAAAATTTAAAGATGTGTGAGCAATGAAAGGGATCAACAATTAACAACATTGTCTCCTCTTATAGAGAACCAGGGATCAACTACCAGCAACGATATGGTGGCCCATCTCCAGTTCCAGGGGATCAGACAGACAGACAGACATACAGACAGATAGAGTTAAGAATGGCAGGCCTACCTGGTCTTTCATTCTTTCTTATCCTTTTTAAAAAAATGTTTATTAATTTAAGTATGTATTTATTAGATTTAAGTACACTGTAGCTGTCTTCAAACACTCCCGAAGAGGGTGTCAGATTCTGGAGAATCTATATCCCTCTTATGGTCTGCATATGATGTACATGAACACAGCCTCACATATACTTCTAAAAATTTAAAGATGGGTGGGGCCACTGAAAGGGCTCAACAATTAACAGCACTGACTCATCTTCCAGAGAACCTGGGATCAACTACCAGCAATTATATGGTGGCCCATCTCCAGTTCCAGGGGATCAGACAGACAGACAGACAGTGATAAGGATGGCAGGCCTGCCTGGTCTTTCTTTCTTTCTTATGGTTTTTAAAAAATGTTTATTTCTTTATTTATGTATTTATTAGATATAAGTACCCTGTATCCGTCATAGACACTCCAAAAGACGGTGTCAGATTCTAGAGAATGTAAATCCCTCTTTAAGGGTCTGAATATGATGTACATAAACACAGCATCACATTTACTTCTATAAATTTAAAGATGGGTGGGGCCACTGAAAGGGCTGAACAATTAACAGCATTGTTTCTTCTTCAGAAGACCTGGGATCAACTACCAGCAACAAAATGGTGGCCCATCTCCAGTTCCAGGAGATCAGACAGACAGACAAACAGAGAGACAGACAGACAGACAAAGATAAGGATGGCAGCCCTGCCTGGTCTTTCTTTCTTTCTTATCCTTTTTAAAAAATGTTTATTTATTTATTTATTTATTTATTAGATATAAGTACACTGTAGCTATCTTCAGATACTCCAAAAGAGGATGTCAGATTCTTGAGAATCTAAATCCCTCTTATGGTCTGCATATGATGTACATAAACACAGCCTCACATATACTTCTAAAAATTTAAAGATGGGTGGGGCCACAGAAAGGGATCAACAATTAACAGCATTGTCTCCTCTTCCAGAGAACCTTGGATAAACTACCAGCAACTATATGGTTGCCCATCTCCAGTTCCAGGATATCAGACAGACAGACAGACAGACAGAGATAAGAATGGAGGCCTGCCTGGTCTTTCTTTCTTTCTTATACTTTTAAAAAAATGTTTATTTATTTATTTATTTATTTTTGTATTTATTACATATAAGTACAGTGTAGCTGTCTTCAGACACTCCAGAAGAGGGTGCCAGATTCTGGAGAATCTAAATCCCTCTTATGGTCTGCATATGATGTACATAAACACAGCCTCACATATACTTCTAAAAATTTAAAGATGTGTGGGGCCACTGAAAGGGCTCAAAAATTAACAGCATTGTCTCCTCTAACAGAGAACCTGGGATCAACTACCAGCAACTATATGGTGGCCCATCTCCAGTTCCAGGGGATCAGGCAGACAAAGAGACAGACAGACAAGGGTGGCAGTCCTCCCTGGTTTTTCTTTCTTTCTTATCCTTTTTAAAAAATGTTTATTTATTTATTTATGTATTTATAAGATATAAGTACACTGTAGCTGTATTCAGACACTCCATAAGAGGGTGTCAGATTCTGGAGAATATAAATCCCTCTTATGGTCTGATTATGATGGACATAAACACAGATTCACATACACTTCTAAAAATTTAAGATGGGTGGGGCCACTGAAAGGGCTCAACAATTAACAACATTGTCTCTTCTTCCAGAAAACCTGGGATCAACTACCAGCAACTATATGGTGGCCCATCTCCAGTTCCAGGGGATCAGACAGACAGACAGACAGACAGAGATAAGGAGGGCAGGCCTGCCTGGTTTTTCTTTCTTCCTTATCCTTTTAAAATAATGTTTATTTATTTATTTATTTATTTATTTATTTATTTATTTATGTATTTATTAGATATAAGTACACTGTAGTTGTCTTCAGACACTCCAGAAGAGGGTGTCAGATTCTGGAGAATCTAAATCCCTCTTATGGTCTGCATATGATGTACATAAACACAGCCTAACATATACTTCTAAAAATTTAAAGATAGGTGGAGCCACTGAAATGGCTCAACAATTAACAGCATTGTCTCTTCTTCCAGAGAACCTGGGATCAACTAACAGCAACTATATAATGGCCCATCTCCAGTTCCAATGGATCAGACAGACAGACAGACTGACAGAGATAAGGATGGAGGCCTGCCTGGTCTTTCTTTCTTTCTTATACTTTTAAAAAAATGTTTATTAATTTAAGTATGTATTTATTAGATATAAGTACACTTTAGCTGTCTTCAGACACTCTAGAAGAGGGTGTCATCTTCTGGGTAATCTAAATCCCTCTTATGGTCTGCATATGATGTACATAAACACAGCCTCACATATACTTCTAAAAATTTAAAGAAGGGTGGGCCCACTGAAAGGGCTCAACAATTAACAGCATTGTCTCCTCTTCCAAAGATTTTTGGATCAACTACAAGCAACTATATGGTGGCCCATCTCAAGTTCCAGGGGATAAGACAGACAGACAGACAGACAGAGATAAGGATGGCAGGCCTGCCTGATTTTTCTTTCTTTCTTATCCTTTTTAAAAAATGTTTATTTATTTATTTATTTATTCATTTATTTATTTATTTATTTATTTATGTATTTATTAGATATAAGTACACTGTAGCTGTCCTCAGACTCTCCAGAAGAGGGTGTCAGATTCTGGAGAATCAATATCCCTCTTATGATCTGCATATGATGTACATGAACACAGCCTCACATATACTTCTAAAAATTTAAAGATGGGTGGGGCCACTGAATGGGCTCAACAATTAACAGCATTGTCTCCTCTACCAGAGAACATGGGATCCACTACCAGCAACTATATGGTGGCCCATCTCCAGTTCCAGGGGATCAGACAGACAGACAGACAGACAAGGATGTCAGGCCTGCCTGTTCTCTCTTTCTTTATTATCCTTTTTAAAAAATGTTTATTTGTTTATTTATGAATTTATTAGATATAAGTACACTGTAGCTGTCTTCAGACACTCCAGAAGAGGGTGTCAGATTCTGGAGAATCTAAATCCCTCTTATGGTCTGCATATTCGGTACATAAACACAGCCTCGCATATACTTCTAAAAATTTAAAGATGGGTGGGGCCACTGAAAGGACTCAACAATTAACAGCATTGTCTCCTCTTCCAGAGAACCTGGGATCAACTACAAGCAACTCTATGGTGGCCCATCTCCAGTTCCAGAGGATCAGACAGACAGACAGACAGACAGAGATAAGGATGGCAGGCCTGCCTGGTCTTTCTTTCTTTCTTATCGTTTTTAAAAAATGTTTATTTCTTTATTTATGTATTTATTAGATATAAGTACCCTGTATCCGTCATAGACACTCCAAAAGACGGTGTCAGATTCTGGAGAATATAAATCCCTCTTTAAGGGTCTGAATATGATGTACATAAACACAGCATCACATTTACTTCTAGAAATTTAAAGATGTGTGGGGCCACTGAAAGGGCTGAACAATTAACAGCATTGTCTCCTCTTCAGAAGACCTGGGATCAACTACCAGCAACAAAATGGTGGCCCTTCTCCAGTTCCAGGAGATCAGACAGACAGACAAACAGAGAGACAGACAGACAGAAAAGATAAGGATGGCAGCCCTGCCTGGTCTTTCTTTCTTTCTTATCCTTTTTAAAAACTGTTTATTTATTTATTTATTTATTTATTTATTTATTTATTTATTTATTTATTTATTAGATATAAGTACACTGTTGCTATCTTCAGATACTCCAAAAGAGGGGGTCAGATTCTGGAGAATCTAAATCCCTCTTATGGTCTACATATGATGTACATAAACACAGCCACACATATACTTCTAAAAATTTAAAGATGGGTCGGGCCACAGAAAGGGATCAACAATTAACAGCATTGTCTCCTCTTCCAGAGAACCTTGGATAAACTACCAGCAAATATATGGTGGCCCATCTCCAGTTCCAGGGTATCAGACAGACAGACAGACAGACAGAGATAAGAATGGAGGCCTGCCTGGTCTTTCTTTCTTTCTTATACTTTTAAAAAAAATGTTTATTTATTTATTTATTTATTTATTTATGTATTTATTACATATAAGTACACTGTAGCTGTCTTCAGACACTCCAGAAGAGGGTGTCAGATTCTGGAGAATCTAAATCCCTCTTATGGTCTGCATATGATGTACATAAACACAGCCTCACATATACTTCTAAAAATTTAAAGATGTGTGGGGCCACTGAAAAGGCCCAAAAATTAACAGCATTGTCTCCTCTAACAGAGAACCTGGGATCAACTACCAGCAACTATATGGTGACCCATCTCCAGTTCCAGGGGATCAGGCAGACAAAGAGATAGACAGACAAGGGTGGCAGTCCTCCCTGGTTTTTCTTTCTTTCTTATCCTTTTTAAAAAATGTTTATTTATTTATTTATGTATTTATAAGATATAAGTACACTGTAGCTGTCTTCAGACACTCCAGAAGAGGGTATCAGATTCTGGAGAATATCAATCCCTCTTATGGTCTGATTATGATGGACATAAACACAGATTCACATACACTTCTAAAAATTTAAGATGGGTGGGGCCACTGAAGGGGCTCAACAATTAACAGCATTGTCTCTTCTTCCAGAAAATCTGTGATCAACTACCAGCAACTATATGGTGGCCCATCTCCAGTTCCAGGGGATCAGACAGACAGACAGACAGACAGAGATAAGGAGGGCAGGCCTGCCTGGTTTTTCTTTCTTTCTTATCCTTTTAAAATAATGTTTGTTTATTTATTTATTTATTTATTTATGTATTTATTAGATATAAGTACACTGTAGCTGTCTTCAGACACTCCAGAAGAGGGTGTCAGATTCTGGAGAATCTAAATCCCTCTTATGGTCTGCATATGATGTACATAAACACAGCCTCACATATACTTCTAAAAATTTAATGATGTGTGGGGCCACTGAGAGGGCTCAACAATTAACAGCATTGTCTCCTCTTTCAGAGAACCTGGGATAAACTACCAGCACCTTATGGTGGCCCATCTCCAGATCCAGTGGATCAGACAGACAGACAGACAGACAGAGAGACAGAGATAAGGATGGCAGGCCTGCCTGGTCTTTCTTTATTTCTTATACTTTTTAAAAAATGTTTATTTATTTATTTATTTATTTATTTATTTATTTATTTATGAATTTATTAGATATAAGTACACTGTAGCTGTTCAGACACTCCAGAAAAGGGTGTCAGATTCTGGAGAATCTAAATCCCTCTTATGGTCTGCATATGATGTACATAAACACAGCCTAACATATACTTCTAAAAATTAAAAGATGTGTGGGGCCACTGAAAGGGCTCAACAATTAACAGCATTGTCTCCTCTTATAGAGAACCTGGAATCAACTACCAGCAACTATATGGTAGTCCATCTCCAGTTCCAGGGGATCAGAAGACAGACAGACAGACAGTGATAAGGATGGCAGTCTTCCTGGCCTTTCTTTCTTTCTTATCCTTTTTTTTAAAAAATGTTTATTTATTTATTTATTTATTTATTTATTTATTTATTTATTTATTTATTTATTAGATATAAGTACACTGTAGCTGTTCAGACACTCCAGAAGAGGGTGTCAGATTCTGGAGAATCTAAATCCCTCTTATGGTCTGCATATGATGTACATAAACACAGCCTCACATATATTTCTAAAAATTTAAAGAAGAGTGGGGCCACTCTAAAAGCTCAACAATTAACAGCATTGTCTCCTCTTCCAGAGTACCTGGGATCAACTACCAGCAACTATATGGTGGCCCATCTCCACTTCCAGGGGATCAGACAGACAGACATACAGACAGTGATAAGGATGGCAGGCCTGCCTGGTCTTTCTTTCTTTCTTATCCTTTTTAAAAAATGTTTATTTATATATTTACTTATGTATTTATTAGATATAAGTACACTGTAGCTGTCTTCAGACACTCCAGAAGAGGGTGTCAGATTCTGGAGAATCTAAATCCCTCTTATGGTCTGCATATGATGTACATAAACACAGCCTCACATATACTTCTAAAAATTTAAAGATGTTTGGGGCCACTGAGAGGGCTCAACAATTAACAGCATTGTCTCCTCTTTCAGAGAACCTGGGATAAACTACCAGCACCTTATGGTGGTCCATCTCCAGTTTCAGTGGATCAGACAGACAGACAGACAGAGAGACAGAGATAAAGATGGCAGGACTGCCTGGTCTTTCTTTATTTCTTATACTTTTTAAAAAATGTTTATTTATTTATTTATTTATGTATTTATTAGATATAAGTACACTGTACCCTTCTTCAGACACTCCAGAAGAGGATGACAGATTCTAGAGAATCTAAATCCCTCTTATGGTCTGAATATGATGTACATAAACACAGCATCACATATACTTCTAAAAATTAAAAATGGGTGGGGCCACTGAAAGGGCTCAACAATTAACAGCATTGTCTCTTCTTCCAGAAAACCTGGGATCAACTACCAGCAACTATTCGTGGCCCATCTCCAGTTCCCAGGGATCAGATAGACAGACAGACAGACAGACAGACAGAGATATGGATGGCAGGCCTGCCTGGACTTTCTTTCTTTCTTATCCTTTAAAAAAATGTTTATTTATATATTTATTTATGTATTTATTAGATATAAGTACACTGTAGCTGTCTTCAGACACTCCAGAAGAGGGTGTCAGATTCTGGAGAATCTAAATCCCTCTTATGGTCTGCATATGATGTACATAAACACAGCCTCACATATACTTCTAAAAATTTAAAGATGTGTGGGGCCACTGAGAGGGCTCAACAATTAACAGCATTGTCTCCTCTCTCAGAGAACCTGGGATAAACTACCAGCACCTTATGGTGGCCCATCTCCAGTTCCAGTGGATCAGACAGACAGACAGACAGACAGAGAGACAGAGATAAAGATGGCAGGCCTGCCTGGTCTTTCTTTATTTCTTATACTTTTTAAAAAATGTTTATTTATTTATTTATTTATTTATTTATTTATTTATTTATTAGATATAACTACACTGTAGCCGTCTTCAGACACTCCAGAAGAGGGTGTCAGATTCTAGAGAATCTAAATCCCTCTTATGGTCTGAATATGATGTACATAAACACAGCCTCACATATACTTAAAAAATTAAAAGGCCACTGAAAGGACTCAACAATGAACAGCATTGTCTCCTCTTCCAGAGAACCTGGGATCAACCTCCAGCACCAACAAAGTGGCCCATCTCCAGTTCCAGGGGATCAGACAGACAGACAGACAGAGAGACAGAGATAAGGATGGCAGGCCTGCCTGGTCTTTCTTTCTTTCTTTCTTATCCTTTTTAAAAAATATTTATTTATTTATTTATTTATTTATTTATTTATTTATATATGTAATTATTACATATAAGTACACTGTAGCTGTTCAGACACTCCAGTAGAGGGTGTCAGATTCTGGAGAATCTAAATCCCTCTTATGGTCTACATATGATGTACATAAACACAGCCACACATATACTTCTAAAAATTTAAAGATGGGTCGGGCCACAGAAAGGGATCAACAATTAACAGCATTGTCTCCTCTTCCAGAGAACCTTGGATAAACTACCAGCAAATATATGGTGGCCCATCTCCAGTTCCAGGGTATCAGACAGACAGACAGACAGACAGAGATAAGAATGGAGGCCTGCCTGGTCTTTCTTTCTTTCTTATACTTTTAAAAAAAATGTTTATTTATTTATTTATTTATTTATTTATGTATTTATTACATATAAGTACACTGTAGCTGTCTTCAGACACTCCAGAAGAGGGTGTCAGATTCTGGAGAATCTAAATCCCTCTTATGGTCTGCATATGATGTACATAAACACAGCCTCACATATACTTCTAAAAATTTAAAGATGTGTGGGGCCACTGAAAAGGCCCAAAAATTAACAGCATTGTCTCCTCTAACAGAGAACCTGGGATCAACTACCAGCAACTATATGGTGACCCATCTCCAGTTCCAGGGGATCAGGCAGACAAAGAGATAGACAGACAAGGGTGGCAGTCCTCCCTGGTTTTTCTTTCTTTCTTATCCTTTTTAAAAAATGTTTATTTATTTATTTATGTATTTATAAGATATAAGTACACTGTAGCTGTCTTCAGACACTCCAGAAGAGGGTATCAGATTCTGGAGAATATCAATCCCTCTTATGGTCTGATTATGATGGACATAAACACAGATTCACATACACTTCTAAAAATTTAAGATGGGTGGGGCCACTGAAGGGGCTCAACAATTAACAGCATTGTCTCTTCTTCCAGAAAATCTGTGATCAACTACCAGCAACTATATGGTGGCCCATCTCCAGTTCCAGGGGATCAGACAGACAGACAGACAGACAGAGATAAGGAGGGCAGGCCTGCCTGGTTTTTCTTTCTTTCTTATCCTTTTAAAATAATGTTTGTTTATTTATTTATTTATTTATTTATGTATTTATTAGATATAAGTACACTGTAGCTGTCTTCAGACACTCCAGAAGAGGGTGTCAGATTCTGGAGAATCTAAATCCCTCTTATGGTCTGCATATGATGTACATAAACACAGCCTCACATATACTTCTAAAAATTTAATGATGTGTGGGGCCACTGAGAGGGCTCAACAATTAACAGCATTGTCTCCTCTTTCAGAGAACCTGGGATAAACTACCAGCACCTTATGGTGGCCCATCTCCAGATCCAGTGGATCAGACAGACAGACAGACAGACAGAGAGACAGAGATAAGGATGGCAGGCCTGCCTGGTCTTTCTTTATTTCTTATACTTTTTAAAAAATGTTTATTTATTTATTTATTTATTTATTTATTTATTTATTTATTTATGAATTTATTAGATATAAGTACACTGTAGCTGTTCAGACACTCCAGAAAAGGGTGTCAGATTCTGGAGAATCTAAATCCCTCTTATGGTCTGCATATGATGTACATAAACACAGCCTAACATATACTTCTAAAAATTAAAAGATGTGTGGGGCCACTGAAAGGGCTCAACAATTAACAGCATTGTCTCCTCTTATAGAGAACCTGGAATCAACTACCAGCAACTATATGGTAGTCCATCTCCAGTTCCAGGGGATCAGAAGACAGACAGACAGACAGTGATAAGGATGGCAGTCTTCCTGGCCTTTCTTTCTTTCTTATCCTTTTTTTTAAAAAATGTTTATTTATTTATTTATTTATTTATTTATTTATTTATTTATTTATTTATTTATTTATTAGATATAAGTACACTGTAGCTGTTCAGACACTCCAGAAGAGGGTGTCAGATTCTGGAGAATCTAAATCCCTCTTATGGTCTGCATATGATGTACATAAACACAGCCTCACATATATTTCTAAAAATTTAAAGAAGAGTGGGGCCACTCTAAAAGCTCAACAATTAACAGCATTGTCTCCTCTTCCAGAGTACCTGGGATCAACTACCAGCAACTATATGGTGGCCCATCTCCACTTCCAGGGGATCAGACAGACAGACATACAGACAGTGATAAGGATGGCAGGCCTGCCTGGTCTTTCTTTCTTTCTTATCCTTTTTAAAAAATGTTTATTTATATATTTACTTATGTATTTATTAGATATAAGTACACTGTAGCTGTCTTCAGACACTCCAGAAGAGGGTGTCAGATTCTGGAGAATCTAAATCCCTCTTATGGTCTGCATATGATGTACATAAACACAGCCTCACATATACTTCTAAAAATTTAAAGATGTTTGGGGCCACTGAGAGGGCTCAACAATTAACAGCATTGTCTCCTCTTTCAGAGAACCTGGGATAAACTACCAGCACCTTATGGTGGTCCATCTCCAGTTTCAGTGGATCAGACAGACAGACAGACAGAGAGACAGAGATAAAGATGGCAGGACTGCCTGGTCTTTCTTTATTTCTTATACTTTTTAAAAAATGTTTATTTATTTATTTATTTATGTATTTATTAGATATAAGTACACTGTACCCTTCTTCAGACACTCCAGAAGAGGATGACAGATTCTAGAGAATCTAAATCCCTCTTATGGTCTGAATATGATGTACATAAACACAGCATCACATATACTTCTAAAAATTAAAAATGGGTGGGGCCACTGAAAGGGCTCAACAATTAACAGCATTGTCTCTTCTTCCAGAAAACCTGGGATCAACTACCAGCAACTATTCGTGGCCCATCTCCAGTTCCCAGGGATCAGATAGACAGACAGACAGACAGACAGACAGAGATATGGATGGCAGGCCTGCCTGGACTTTCTTTCTTTCTTATCCTTTAAAAAAATGTTTATTTATATATTTATTTATGTATTTATTAGATATAAGTACACTGTAGCTGTCTTCAGACACTCCAGAAGAGGGTGTCAGATTCTGGAGAATCTAAATCCCTCTTATGGTCTGCATATGATGTACATAAACACAGCCTCACATATACTTCTAAAAATTTAAAGATGTGTGGGGCCACTGAGAGGGCTCAACAATTAACAGCATTGTCTCCTCTCTCAGAGAACCTGGGATAAACTACCAGCACCTTATGGTGGCCCATCTCCAGTTCCAGTGGATCAGACAGACAGACAGACAGACAGAGAGACAGAGATAAAGATGGCAGGCCTGCCTGGTCTTTCTTTATTTCTTATACTTTTTAAAAAATGTTTATTTATTTATTTATTTATTTATTTATTTATTTATTAGATATAACTACACTGTAGCCGTCTTCAGACACTCCAGAAGAGGGTGTCAGATTCTAGAGAATCTAAATCCCTCTTATGGTCTGAATATGATGTACATAAACACAGCCTCACATATACTTAAAAAATTAAAAGGCCACTGAAAGGACTCAACAATGAACAGCATTGTCTCCTCTTCCAGAGAACCTGGGATCAACCTCCAGCACCAACAAAGTGGCCCATCTCCAGTTCCAGGGGATCAGACAGACAGACAGACAGAGAGACAGAGATAAGGATGGCAGGCCTGCCTGGTCTTTCTTTCTTTCTTTCTTATCCTTTTTAAAAAATATTTATTTATTTATTTATTTATTTATTTATTTATTTATTTATATATGTAATTATTACATATAAGTACACTGTAGCTGTTCAGACACTCCAGTAGAGGGTGTCAGATTCTGGAGAATCTAAATCCCTCTTATGGTCTGCATATGATGTACATAAACACAGCTTCACATATACTTCTAAAAATTTAAAGATGGGTGGGGCCACTGAGAGGGCTCAACAATTAACAGCATAGTCTCCTCTTTCAGAGAACCTGGGATAAACTACCAGCACCTTATGGTGGCCCATCTCCAGTTCCAGTGGATCAGACAGACAGACAGACAGAGAGACAGAGATAAGGATGGCAGGCCTGCCTGGTCTTTATTTCTTATACTTTTTAAAAAATGTTTATTTATTTATTTATTTATTTATTTATGTTTTTATTAGATAAAAGAACACTCTAGCTGTTCAGACACTCCAGAAGAGGGTGTCAGATTCTGGAGAATATAAATCCCTCTTATGGTCTGCATATGATGTACATAAACACAGCCTAACATATACTTCTAAAAATTATAAGATGTGTGCGGCCACTGAAAGGGCTCAACAATTAACAGCATTGTCTCCTCTTATAGAGAACCTGGGATCAACTACCAGCAACTATATGGTGGTCCATCTCCAGTTCCAGGGATCAGACAGACAGACAGACAGACAGTGATAAGGATGGCAGGCCTGCCTGGTCTTTCTTTCTTCTTATCCTTTTTTTAAAAAAAAAAATGTTTGTTTATTTATTTATTTATTTATTTATTTATTTATTTATTTATTAGATATAAGTACACTATAGCTGTACAGACACTCCAAAAGAGGGTGTAAGATTCTGGAGAATCTAAATCCCTCTTATGATCTGCATATGATGTACATAAACACAGCCTCACATATACTTCTAAAAATTTAAAGATGTGTGGGGCCACTGAGAGGGCTCAACAATTAACAGCATTGTCTCCTCTTTCAGAGAACCTGGGATAAACTACCAGCACCTTATGGTGGCCCATCTCCAGTTCCAGTGGATCAGACAGACAGACAGACAGAGAGACAGAGATAAGGATGGCAGGCCTGCCTGGTCTTTCCTTATTTCTTATACTTTTTAAAAAATGTTTATTTATTTATTTATTTATTTATTTATTTATTTATTTATTTATTTATTTATTTATTAGATATAAGTACACTGTAGCCGTCTTCAGACAATCCAGAAGAGGGTGACAGATTTTAGAGAATCTAAATCTCTCTTATGGTCTGAATATGATGTACATAAACACAGCCTCACATATATTTCTAAAAATTTAAAGAAGAGTGGGGCCACTCTAAAAGCTCAACAATTAACAGCATTGTCTCCTCTTCCAGCGTACCTGGGATCAACTACCAGCAACTATATGGTGGCCCATCTCCACTTCCAGGGGATCAGACAGACAGACATACAGACAGTGATAAGGATGGCAGGCCTGCCTGGTCTTTCTTTCTTTCTTATCCTTTTTAAAAAAATGTTTATTTATATATTTATTTATGTATTTATTAGATATAAGTACACTGTAGCTGTCTTCAGACACTCCAGAAGAGGGTGTCAGATTCTGGAGAATCTAAATCCCTCTTATGGTCTGCATATGATGTACATAAACACAGCCTCACATATACTTCTAAAAATTTAAAGATGTTTGGGGCCACTGAGAGGGCTCAACAATTAACAGCATTGTCTCCTCTTTCAGAGAACCTGGGATAAACTACCAGCACCTTATGGTGGTCCATCTCCAGTTTCAGTGGATCAGACAGACAGACAGACAGAGAGACAGAGATAAAGATGGCAGGACTGCCTGGTCTTTCTTTATTTCTTATACTTTTTAAAAAATGTTTATTTATTTATTTATTTATGTATTTATTAGATATAAGTACACTGTACCCTTCTTCAGACACTCCAGAAGAGGATGACAGATTCTAGAGAATCTAAATCCCTCTTATGGTCTGAATATGATGTACATAAACACAGCATCACATATACTTCTAAAAATTAAAAATGGGTGGGGCCACTGAAAGGGCTCAACAATTAACAGCATTGTCTCTTCTTCCAGAAAACCTGGGATCAACTACCAGCAACTATTCGTGGCCCATCTCCAGTTCCCAGGGATCAGATAGACAGACAGACAGACAGACAGAGTTAAGGATGGCAGGCCTGCCTGGACTTTCTTTCTTTCTTATCCTTTAAAAAAAATGTTTATTTATATATTTATTTATGTATTTATTAGATATAAGTACACTGTAGCTGTCTTCAGACACTCCAGAAGAGGGTGTCAGATTCTGGAGAATCTAAATCCCTCTTATGGTCTGCATATGATGTACATAAACACAGCCTCACATATACTTCTAAAAATTATAAGATGTGTGCGGCCACTGAAAGGGCTCAACAATTAACAGCATTGTCTCCTCTTATAGAGAACCTGGGATCAACTACCAGCAACTATATGGTGGTCCATCTCCAGTTCCAGGGATCAGACAGACAGACAGACAGACAGTGATAAGGATGGCAGGCCTGCCTGGTCTTTCTTTCTTCTTATCCTTTTTTTAAAAAAAAAAATGTTTGTTTATTTATTTATTTATTTATTTATTTATTTATTTATTAGATATAAGTACACTATAGCTGTACAGACACTCCAAAAGAGGGTGTAAGATTCTGGAGAATCTAAATCCCTCTTATGATCTGCATATGATGTACATAAACACAGCCTCACATATACTTCTAAAAATTTAAAGATGTGTGGGGCCACTGAGAGGGCTCAACAATTAACAGCATTGTCTCCTCTTTCAGAGAACCTGGGATAAACTACCAGCACCTTATGGTGGCCCATCTCCAGTTCCAGTGGATCAGACAGACAGACAGACAGAGAGACAGAGATAAGGATGGCAGGCCTGCCTGGTCTTTCCTTATTTCTTATACTTTTTAAAAAATGTTTATTTATTTATTTATTTATTTATTTATTTATTTATTTATTTATTTATTTATTTATTAGATATAAGTACACTGTAGCCGTCTTCAGACAATCCAGAAGAGGGTGACAGATTTTAGAGAATCTAAATCTCTCTTATGGTCTGAATATGATGTACATAAACACAGCCTCACATATATTTCTAAAAATTTAAAGAAGAGTGGGGCCACTCTAAAAGCTCAACAATTAACAGCATTGTCTCCTCTTCCAGCGTACCTGGGATCAACTACCAGCAACTATATGGTGGCCCATCTCCACTTCCAGGGGATCAGACAGACAGACATACAGACAGTGATAAGGATGGCAGGCCTGCCTGGTCTTTCTTTCTTTCTTATCCTTTTTAAAAAAATGTTTATTTATATATTTATTTATGTATTTATTAGATATAAGTACACTGTAGCTGTCTTCAGACACTCCAGAAGAGGGTGTCAGATTCTGGAGAATCTAAATCCCTCTTATGGTCTGCATATGATGTACATAAACACAGCCTCACATATACTTCTAAAAATTTAAAGATGTTTGGGGCCACTGAGAGGGCTCAACAATTAACAGCATTGTCTCCTCTTTCAGAGAACCTGGGATAAACTACCAGCACCTTATGGTGGTCCATCTCCAGTTTCAGTGGATCAGACAGACAGACAGACAGAGAGACAGAGATAAAGATGGCAGGACTGCCTGGTCTTTCTTTATTTCTTATACTTTTTAAAAAATGTTTATTTATTTATTTATTTATGTATTTATTAGATATAAGTACACTGTACCCTTCTTCAGACACTCCAGAAGAGGATGACAGATTCTAGAGAATCTAAATCCCTCTTATGGTCTGAATATGATGTACATAAACACAGCATCACATATACTTCTAAAAATTAAAAATGGGTGGGGCCACTGAAAGGGCTCAACAATTAACAGCATTGTCTCTTCTTCCAGAAAACCTGGGATCAACTACCAGCAACTATTCGTGGCCCATCTCCAGTTCCCAGGGATCAGATAGACAGACAGACAGACAGACAGAGTTAAGGATGGCAGGCCTGCCTGGACTTTCTTTCTTTCTTATCCTTTAAAAAAAATGTTTATTTATATATTTATTTATGTATTTATTAGATATAAGTACACTGTAGCTGTCTTCAGACACTCCAGAAGAGGGTGTCAGATTCTGGAGAATCTAAATCCCTCTTATGGTCTGCATATGATGTACATAAACACAGCCTCACATATACTTCTAAAAATTTAAAGATGTGTGGGGCCACTGAGAGGGCTCAACAATTAACAGCATTGTCTCCTCTCTCAGAGAACCTGGGATAAACTACCAGCACCTTATGGTGGCCCATCTCCAGTTCCAGTGGATCAGACAGACAGACAGACAGACAGAGAGACAGAGATAAAGATGGCAGGCCTGCCTGGTCTTTCTTTATTTCTTATACTTTTTAAAAAATGTTTATTTATTTATTTATTTATTTATTTATTTATTTATTAGATATAACTACACTGTAGCCGTCTTCAGACACTCCAGAAGAGGGTGTCAGATTCTAGAGAATCTAAATCCCTCTTATGGTCTGAATATGATGTACATAAACACAGCCTCACATATACTTAAAAAATTAAAAGGCCACTGAAAGGACTCAACAATGAACAGCATTGTCTCCTCTTCCAGAGAACCTGGGATCAACCTCCAGCACCAACAAAGTGGCCCATCTCCAGTTCCAGGGGATCAGACAGACAGACAGACAGAGAGACAGAGATAAGGATGGCAGGCCTGCCTGGTCTTTCTTTCTTTCTTTCTTATCCTTTTTAAAAAATATTTATTTATTTATTTATTTATTTATTTATTTATTTATTTATTTATTTATATATGTAATTATTACATATAAGTACACTGTAGCTGTTCAGACACTCCAGTAGAGGGTGTCAGATTCTGGAGAATCTAAATCCCTCTTATGGTCTGCATATGATGTACATAAACACAGCTTCACATATACTTCTAAAAATTTAAAGATGGGTGGGGCCACTGAGAGGGCTCAACAATTAACAGCATAGTCTCCTCTTTCAGAGAACCTGGGATAAACTACCAGCACCTTATGGTGGCCCATCTCCAGTTCCAGTGGATCAGACAGACAGACAGACAGAGAGACAGAGATAAGGATGGCAGGCCTGCCTGGTCTTTATTTCTTATACTTTTTAAAAAATGTTTATTTATTTATTTATTTATTTATTTATGTTTTTATTAGATAAAAGAACACTCTAGCTGTTCAGACACTCCAGAAGAGGGTGTCAGATTCTGGAGAATATAAATCCCTCTTATGGTCTGCATATGATGTACATAAACACAGCCTAACATATACTTCTAAAAATTATAAGATGTGTGCGGCCACTGAAAGGGCTCAACAATTAACAGCATTGTCTCCTCTTATAGAGAACCTGGGATCAACTACCAGCAACTATATGGTGGTCCATCTCCAGTTCCAGGGATCAGACAGACAGACAGACAGACAGTGATAAGGATGGCAGGCCTGCCTGGTCTTTCTTTCTTCTTATCCTTTTTTAAAAAAAAAATGTTTGTTTATTTATTTATTTATTTATTTATTTATTTATTTATTTATTAGATATAAGTACACTATAGCTGTACAGACACTCCAAAAGAGGGTGTAAGATTCTGGAGAATCTAAATCCCTCTTATGATCTGCATATGATGTACATAAACACAGCCTCACATATACTTCTAAAAATTTAAAGATGTGTGGGGCCACTGAGAGGGCTCAACAATTAACAGCATTGTCTCCTCTTTCAGAGAACCTGGGATAAACTACCAGCACCTTATGGTGGCCCATCTCCAGTTCCAGTGGATCAGACAGACAGACAGACAGAGAGACAGAGATAAGGATGGCAGGCCTGCCTGGTCTTTCCTTATTTCTTATACTTTTTAAAAAATGTTTATTTATTTATTTATTTATTTATTTATTTATTTATTTATTTATTAGATATAAGTACACTGTAGCCGTCTTCAGACAATCCAGAAGAGGGTGACAGATTTTAGAGAATCTAAATCTCTCTTATGGTCTGAATATGATGTACATAAACACAGCCTCACATATATTTCTAAAAATTTAAAGAAGAGTGGGGCCACTCTAAAAGCTCAACAATTAACAGCATTGTCTCCTCTTCCAGCGTACCTGGGATCAACTACCAGCAACTATATGGTGGCCCATCTCCACTTCCAGGGGATCAGACAGACAGACATACAGACAGTGATAAGGATGGCAGGCCTGCCTGGTCTTTCTTTCTTTCTTATCCTTTTTAAAAAAATGTTTATTTATATATTTATTTATGTATTTATTAGATATAAGTACACTGTAGCTGTCTTCAGACACTCCAGAAGAGGGTGTCAGATTCTGGAGAATCTAAATCCCTCTTATGGTCTGCATATGATGTACATAAACACAGCCTCACATATACTTCTAAAAATTTAAAGATGTTTGGGGCCACTGAGAGGGCTCAACAATTAACAGCATTGTCTCCTCTTTCAGAGAACCTGGGATAAACTACCAGCACCTTATGGTGGCCCATCTCCAGTTTCAGTGGATCAGACAGACAGACAGACAGAGAGACAGAGATAAAGATGGCAGGACTGCCTGGTCTTT
>NW_028227492.1:0-17500 GCF_978045245.1 Mus caroli | reverse complement strand
AGCACCTTATGGTGGCCCATCTCCAGTTCCAGTGGATCAGACAGACAGACAGACAGAGAGACAGAGATAAGGATGGCAGGCCTGCCTGGTCTTTATTTCTTATACTTTTTAAAAATGTTTATTTATTTATTTATTTATTTATTTATTTATTTATGTTTTTATTAGATAAAAGAACACTCTAGCTGTTCAGACACTCCAGAAGAGGGTGTCAGATTCTGGAGAACTAAATCCCTCTTATGGTCTGCATATGATGTACATAAACACAGCCTAACATATACTTCTAAAAATTATAAGATGTGTGCGGCCACTGAAAGGGCTCAACAATTAACAGCATTGTCTCCTCTTATAGAGAACCTGGGATCAACTACCAGCAACTATATGGTGGTCCATCTCCAGTTCCAGGGATCAGACAGACAGACAGACAGACAGTGATAAGGATGGCAGGCCTGCCTGGTCTTTCTTTCTTCTTATCCTTTTTTAAAAAAAAAATGTTTGTTTATTTATTTATTTATTTATTTATTTATTTATTAGATATAAGTACACTATAGCTGTACAGACACTCCAAAAGAGGGTGTCAGATTCTGGAGAATCTAAATCCCTCTTGTGGTCTGCATATGATGTACATAAACACAGCCTCACATATACTTCTAAAAATTTAAAGATGTGTGGGGCCACTGAGAGGGCTCAACAATTAACAGCATTGTCTCCTCTTTCAGAGAACCTGGGATAAACTACCAGCACCTTATGGTGGTCCATCTCCAGTTCCAGGGATCAGACAGACAGACAGACAGTCATAGATAAGGATGGCAGGCCTGCCTGGCCTTACTTTCCTTCCTATCCTTTTTAAAAAATGTTTATTTATTTATTTATTTATTTATTTATTTATTTATTTATTTATTTATTTATTAGATATAAGTACACTGTAGCTGTCTTCAGACACTCCAGAAGAGGGTGTCAGATTCTGGAGAATCTAAATCTCTCTTATGGTCTGCATATGATGTACATAAACACAGCCTCACATATACTTCTAAATATTTAAAGATGGGTAGGGCCACTGATAGGGCTCAAAAATTAACAGCATTGTCTCCTCTTCCAGAGAACCTGGGATCAACTACCAGCAACTTTATGGTAGCCCATCTTCAGTTCCAGGGGATCAGACAGACAGACAGACAGACAGAAATAAGGATGGCAGGCCTGCCTGATCTTTCTTTCTTATCCTTTTTAAAAAATGTTTATTTATTTATTTATTTACTTATGTATTTATTATATATAAGTACACTGTAGCTGTTTTTCAGTCACTCCAGTAGAGGGTGTCAGATTCTGGAGAATCTAAATCCTCTAATAATCTGAATATGATGTACATAAACACAGCCTCACATATACTTCTAAATATTTAAACAAGTGTGGGGCCACTGAAAGGGATCAACAATTAAAAGCATTGTCTCCTCTTCCAGAGAACCTTGGATCAACTACCAGCAACTATATGGTGGCCCATCTCCAGTTCCCGGGGATCAGACAGACAGACAGACAGACAGAGATAAGGATGGCAGGCCTGCCTGGTCTTACTTTCTTTCTTATCCTTTTTCAAAAATGTTTATTTATTTTTTTATTTATGTATTTATTAGATATAAGTACACTGTAGCTGTCTTCAGACACTCCAGTATAGGGTGTCAGATTCTGGAGAATCTAAATCCTCTTATAATCTGAATATGATGTACATAAACACAGCCTCACATATACTTCTAAATATTTAAAGAAGTGTGGGGCCACTGAAAGGGCTCAACAATTAACAGCATTGTCTCCTCTTCCAGAGAACCTTGGATCAACTACCAGCAACTATATTGTGGCCCATCTCCAGTTCCCGGGGATCAGATAGACAGACAGACAGACAGACAGAGATATGGATGGCAGGCCTGTCTGGTCTTTCTTTCTGTCTTATCCTTTTTGAAAAATGTTTATTTATTTATTTATTTATTTATTTATTTATTTATTTATTTATTTATTTATTTATGTATTTAGTAGATATAAGTACACTGTAGCTGTTCAGACACTCCAGAAGAGGGTGTCAGATTCTGGAGAATCTAAATCCCTCTTATGGTCTGCATATGATGTACATAAACACAGCCTCACATATACTTCTAAAAATTTAAAGATGTGTGGGGTCACTGAGAGGGCTCAACAATTAACAGCATTGTCTCCTCATTCAGAGAACCTGGGATAAACTACCAGCACCTTATGGTGGCCCATCTCCAGTTCCAGTGGATCAGACAGACAGACAGACAGACAGAGATAAGGATGGAGGCCTGCCTGGTCTTTCTTTCTTTCTTATACTTAATAAAAATATTTATTTATTTATTTATTAGATATAAGTACACTGTAGCTGTCTTCAGACACTCTAGAAGAGGGTGTCATCTTCTGGAGAATCTAAATCCCTCTTATGGTCTGCATATGATGTACATAAACACAGCCTCACATATACTTCTAAAAATTAAAAGATGGGTGGGCCCACTGAAAGGGCTCAACAATTAACACCATTGTCTCTTCTTCCAGAGAACGTGGGATCAACTACCAGCAACTATATGGTGGCCCATCTCAAGTTCCAGGGGATAAGACAGACAGACAGACAGACAGACAGACAGAGATAAGGATGGCAGGCCTGCCTGATTTTTCTTTCTTTCTTATCCTTTTTAAAAAATGTTTATTTATTTATTTATTTATTTATTTATTTATTTATGTATTTATTAGATATAATTACACTGTAGCTGTCTTCAGACTCTCCAGAAGAGGGTGTCAGATTCTGGAGAATCTATATCCCTCTTATGATCAGCATATGATGTACATGAACACAGCCTCACATATACTTCTAAAAATTTAAAGATGGGTGGGCCCACTGAAAGGGCTCAACAATTAACAGCATTGTCTCCTCTTCCAGAGAACCTGGGATCAACTACCAGCAACTATATGGTGGCCCATCTCCAGTTCCAGGGTATCTGACAGATAGACAGAAAGACAGACAGACAGACAAGGTGGCAGGCGTGCCTGGTCTTTCTTTCTTATCCTTTTTAAAAAATGTTTATTTATTCATTTATGTATTTATTAGATATAAGTACACTGTAGCTCTCTTCAGACACTCTAGAAGAGGGTGTCATATTCAGGAGAATCTAAATCCCTCTTATGGTCTGCATATGATGTTCATAAACACAGCCTCACATATACTTCTAAAAATTTAAAGATGGGTGGGCCTACTGAAAGGGCTCAATAATTAACACCATTGTCTCCTCTTCCAGAGATCGTGGGATCAAATACCAGCAACTATATGGTGGCCCATCTCAAGTTGCAGGGGATCAGACAGACAGACAGACAGACAGAGATGAGGATGGCAGGCCTGCCTGATTTTTTTTCTTTCTTATCCTTTTTAAAAATATTTATTTATTTATTTATTTATTTATTTATTTATTTATGTATTTATTAGATATAAGTACACTGTAGCTATCTTCAGACTCTCCAGAAGAGGGTGTCAGATTCTGGAGAATCTATATCCCTCTTATGGTCTGCATATGATGTACATAAACACAGCCTCACATATACTTCTAAAAATTTAAAGATAGTTGGGGCCACTGAAAGGGCTCAACAATTAACAGCATTGTCTCCTCTTCCAGAGGACCTGGGATCAACTACCAGCAACTATATTGTGGCCCAATTCCAGTTCCAGGGGATCAGACAGACATACATACAGACAGACAGACAAGGATTGCAGGCCTGCCTGGTTTTTCTTTCTTTCTCATACATTTTAAAAAGGTTTATTTATTTATATATGTATTTATTAGATATAAGTACACTGTAGCTGTCTTCAGGCACTTCAGAAGAGGGTGTCATATTCTGGAGAATCTAAATCCCTCTTATGGTCTGCATATGATGTACATAAACACAGCCTCACATATACTTCTAAAAATTTAAAGATGTGTGGGGCCACTGAAACGGCTCAACAATTAACAGCATTGTCTCCTCTACGAGAGAACCTGGGATCAACTAGCAGAAACTATATGGTGGCCCATCTCCAGTTCCAGGGGATCAGACAGACAGACAGACAGACAGAGATAAGGATGGCAGGCCTGCCTGGTCTTACATTCTTTCTAACCTTTTTCAAAAATGTTTATTTATTTATTTATTTATTTATTTATTTATTCATTTATTTATTTATTAGATATAAGTACACTGTAGCTGTCTTCAGACACTCTAGAAGAGGGTGTCATCTTCTGGAGAATCTAAATCCCTCTTATGGTCTGCATATGATGTACATAAACACAGCCTCACATATACTTCTAAAAATTAAAAGATGGGTGGGCCCACTGAAAGGGCTCAACAATTAACACCATTGTCTCTTCTTCCAGAGAACGTGGGATCAACTACCAGCAACTATATGGTGGCCCATCTCAAGTTCCAGGGGATAAGACAGACAGACAGACAGACAGACAGACAGACAGAGATAAGGATGGCAGGCCTGCCTGATTTTTCTTTCTTTCTTATCCTTTTTAAAAAATGTTTATTTATTTATTTCTTCATTTATTTATTTATTTATGTATTTATTAGATATAATTACACTGTAGCTGTCTTCAGACTCTCCAGAAGAGGGTGTCAGATTCTGGAGAATCTATATCTCTCTTATGATCCGCATATGATGTACATGAACACAGCCTCACATATACTTCTAAAAATTTAAAGATGGGTGGGCCCACTGAAAGGGCTCAACAATTAACAGCATTGTCTCCTCTTCCAGAGAACCTGGGATCAACTACCAGCAACTATATGGTGGCCCATCTCCAGTTCCAGGGTATCTGACAGATAGACAGAAAGACAGACAGACAGACAAGGTGGCAGGCGTGCCTGGTCTTTCTTTCTTATCCTTTTTAAAAAATGTTTATTTATTCATTTATGTATTTTTTAGATATAAGTACACTGTAGCTCTCTTCAGACACTCTAGATGAGGGTGTCATATTCTGGAGAATCTAAATCCCTCTTATGGTCTGCATATGATGTTCATAAACACAGCCTCACATATACTTCTAAAAATTTAAAGATGGGTGGGCCTACTGAAAGGGCTCAATAATTAACACCATTGTCTCCTCTTCCAGAGAACGTGGGATCAAATACCAGCAACTATATGGTGGCCAATCTCAAGTTGCAGGGGATCAGACAGACAGACAGACAGACAGAGATGAGGATGGCAGGCCTGCCTGATTTTTCTTTCTTTCTTATCCTTTTTAAAAATATTTATTTATTTATTTATTCATTTATTTATTTATTTATTTATTTATTTATTTATGTATTTATTAGATATAAGTACACTGTAGCTATCTTCAGACTCTCCAGAAGACGGTGTCAGATTCTGGAGAATCTATATCCCTCTTATGGTCTGCATATGATGTACATAAACACAGCCTCACATATACTTCTAAAAATTTAAAGATAGTTGGGGCCACTGAAAGGGCTCAACAATTAACAGCATTGTCTCCTCTTCCAGAGGACCTGGGATCAACTACCAGCAACTATATTGTGGCCCAATTCCAGTTCCAGGGGATCAGACAGACATACATACAGACAGACAGACAAGGATTGCAGGCCTGCCTGGTTTTTCTTTCTTTCTCATACATTTTAAAAAGGTTTATTTATTTATATATGTATTTATTAGATATAAGTACACTGTAGCTGTCTTCAGGCACTTCAGAAGAGGGTGTCATATTCTGGAGAATCTAAATCCCTCTTATGGTCTGCATATGATGTACATAAACACAGCCTCACATATACTTCTAAAAATTTAAAGATGTGTGGGGCCACTGAAACGGCTCAACAATTAACAGCATTGTCTCCTCTACCAGAGAACCTGGGATCAACTAGCAGAAACTATATGGTGGCCCATCTCCAGTTCCAGGGGATCAGACAGACAGACAGACAGACAGAGATAAGGATGGCAGGCCTGCCTGGTCTTACATTCTTTCTTATCCTTTTTCAAAAATGTTTATTTATTTATTTATTTATTTATTTATTTATTTATTTATTATATATAAGTACACTGTAGCTGTCTTCAGACACTCCAGAAGAGGGTGTCAGATTCTGGAGAATATAAATCCCTCTTATGATCTGCATATGATGGACATAAACACAGATTCACATACACTTCTAAAAATTTAAGATGGGTGGGGCCACTGAAAGGGCTCAGCAATTAACAGCATTGTCTCTTCTTCTAGAGAACCTGGGATCAACTACCAGCAATTATATGGTGGCCCATCTCCAGTTCCATGGGATCAGACAGACAGACAGACAGACAGAGATAAGGAAGGCAGGCCTGCCTGGATTTTCTTTCTTTCTTATCCTTTTAAAATAATGTTTATTTATTTATTTATTTATTTATTTATTTATTTATTAGATATAAGTACACTGTAGTTGTCTTCAGACACTCCAGAAGAGGGTGTCAAATTCTGGAGAATCTAAATCTCTCTTATGGTCTGCATATGATGTACATAATCACAGCCTAACATATACTTCTAAAAATTTAAAGATAGGTGGAGCCACTGAAAGGGCTCAACAATTAACAGCATTGTCTCCTCTTCCAGAAAACCTGGGATCAACTAGCAGCAACTATATGGTGGCCCATCTCAAGTTCCAGGGGATCAGACAGACAGACAGACAGACAGACAAGGATTGCAGGCCTGCCTGGTTTTACTTTCTTTCTTATCCTTTTTAAAAATGTTTATTTATTTATTTATTTATTTATTTATTTATTTATTATATATAAGTACACTCTAGCTGTCTTCAGACACTCCAGAAGAGGGTGTCAGATTCTGGAGAATCTAAATCCCTCTTATGGTCTGCATATGATGTACATAAACACAGCCTCACATATACTTCTAAAAATTTAAAGATGTGTGGGGTCACTGAAGGGGCTCAAAAATTAACAGCATTGTCTCCTCTACCAGAGAACCTGGGACCAACTACCAGCAACTATATGGTGGCCCATCTCCAGTTCCAGGGGATCAGGCAGACAAAGAGACAGACAGACAAGGGTGGCAGGCCTTTCTGGTTTTTCTTTCTTTCTTATCCTTTTTAAAAAATGTTTATTTATTTATTTATGTATTTATTAGATATAAATACACTGTAGCTGTCTTCAGACACTCTAGAAGAGGGTGTCAGATTCTGGAGAATATAAATCCCTCTTATGGTCTGCATATGATGGACATAAACACAGATTCACATACATTTCTAAAAATTTAAGATGGGTGGGGCCACTGAAAGGGCTCACAATTAACAGCATTGTCTCTTATTCCAGAGAACCTGGGATCAACTACCAGCAACTATATGGTGGCCCATCTCCAGTTCCAGGGGATCAGACAGACAGACAGACAGACAGAGATAAGGATGGCAGGCCTGCCTGGTCTTTCTTTCTTTCTTATCCTTTTAAAATAATTTTTGTTTATTTATTTATTTATTTATTTATTTATTTATTAGATATAAGTACACTGTAGTTGTCTTCAGACACTCCAGAAGAGGGTGTCAAATTCTGGAGAATCTAAATCCCTCTTATGGTCTGCATATGATGTACATAAACACAGCCTAAAATATACTTCTAAAAATTTAAAGATAGGTGGAGCCACTGAAAGGGCTCACCAATTAACAGCAATGTCTCCTCTTCCAGAGAACCTGGGATCAACTAACAGAAACTATATGGTGGCCCATCTCCAGTTCCAAGGGTTCAGAGAGACAGACAGACAGACTGACAGAGATAAGGTTGGAGGCCTGCCTGGTCATTCTTTCTTTCTTATACTTTAAAAAAAATATTTATTTATTTATTTATTTATTTATTTATTTATTTATTTATTTATTTATGTATTTATTAGATATAAGTACACTGTAGCTGTGTTCAGACACTCTAGAAGAGGGTGTCATCTTCTGGAGAATCTAAATCCCTCTTATGGTCTGCATATGATGTACATAAACAGAGCCTCACATATACTTCTAAAAATTTAAAGATGGGTGGGGCCACTGAAAGGGCTCAACAATTAACAGCATTGTCTCTTCTTCCAGAGAACATGGGATCAACTACCATCAACTATATGGTGGCCCATCTCCAGTTCCAGGGGATCAGACAGACAGACAGACAGAGATAAGGAGGGCAGGCCTGCCTGGTCTTTCTTTCTTTCTTATCCTTGTAAAATAATGTTTATTTATTTATTTATTTATTTATTTATTTATTTATTTATTTATTTATTAGATATAAGTACACTGTAGTTGTCTTCAGACACTCCAGAAGAGGGTGTCAGATCCTGGAGAATCTAAATCCCTCTTATGGTCTGCATATGATGTACATAAACACAGCCTAACATATACTTCTAAAAATTTAAAGATAGGTGGAGCCACTGAAATGGCTCAACAATTAACAGCATTTTCTCCTCTTCCAGAGAACCTGGGATCAACTACCAGCAACTATATGGTGGCCCATCTACAGTTCCAGGGGATCAGACACACAGAGAGACAGACAGACACTGTAGGACCCAGAATATGGCAAGAAACCCTGAGAAAGGTGGAAAATTAATAATACACTCTGTAGTACCCAGAATATGGCAAGAAACCCTCATAAAAGTAGAAAATTAAAAAGTCACACTTAAGGACCTCAAATATGGCAAGAAAACCTGAAAAATGTGGAAAATGAGAATAATCACAGTGTAGGAACCAGAATTCCGAAAATACTTGAAAAAATCGTAAATGAGAAAATCACATTTTAGGACCCAGAATATGGGGAGAAACCCTTAGAAACGTGGAAAATTAAAAATACACTCTGTAGCACTGAGAATATGGCAAGAAACCCTCAACAAAGTAGAAAATTAAAAACTCACACGGAAGGATCCCGAATATGGTGCGAAAACATGAAAAAGGTAGAAAATGAGAATAATCACACTGTATTATCCAGAATTACAAAAACATGAAAAACATCGAAAATGAGAAAATCACACTTGTAGGACCCAAAATACGGAAAAACTTGAAAAACGTGGAAAATGAGAAAATCACACTGGAGAAACCAGAATATGCCGAACAACCATGAAAAACCTGAAAATTAAAAATTCACACTATTGGACACAGAATATGGTGAGAAACCATGAAAAGACTGGACAATTAAAAATTCACACTTCATTACCCAGATATGGAGAGAAATACTGAAAACCGTGGGAAAAAAATTCACACTGAAGGACCTGGAATACGGCAAGAGACCCTGAAAAAACATGGAAATGAGAAAATCACACAGTACGACCCAGAATATGACGAAAAAACCTGAAAAAGATAAAATATTAAAATATCACACGGAAGGACCCAGAATATGGCGAAAAACCTGAAAAACGAGGAAGATAAAAAACTCACACTGAAGGACACAGAATATGGCGAGAAAACCTGAAAAAAGTAGAAAATTAAAAATTCACACTGAAAGACCCCGAATATGGTTTGAAAACCTGAAAAAGGTGGAAAATGAGAATAATCACACTGTAGGACCCAGATTATGCCCAGAAACCCTGAAAACGTGTAAAATTAAAAAAACATGCTGTAGGACCCAGAATATGGCGAGAAAACCTGAAAAAAGTAGAAAATTAAAAATTCACACTGAAGGACCCCGAATATGGTTTGAAAACCTGAAAAAGGTGGAAAATGAGAATAATCACACTGTAGGACCCAGATTTTGCCCAGAAACCCTGAAAACGTGGAAAATTAAAAATACATGCTGTAGGACCCAGAATATGGTGAGAAACCCTGAAAAAAGTTAAAATTACAAACTCACACTGTAGGACCCCAAATATGGCGAGAAACCCTGAAAAAGGTGCAAAATGAGAAAATCACATTTCAGGACCCAGAATATGCCGAGAAAATGTGAAAAACGTGAAAATTAAAAATTCACACTAACGGACCCAGAATATGGCGAGAAAAAGTTAATAAAAAAGTAGAAAATTAAAATCTCACAGTGAAGGAGCCCAAACATGGCGAGAAAACCTGAAAAAGGTGGAAAATGAGAAAATCACACTGTAGGATCCAGAATATGGTGAGAAACCCTGAAGAAAGTAGAAAAATACAAACTGACACTGAAGGACCCCAAATATGGGGAGAAAACCTGAAAAAGGTGGAAAATAAGAAAATCACACTGCAGGACCCAGAATATTTCAAGAAACACTGAAAAACGTGAAAATTAAAAACTCACACTGTTGGACACAGAATATGGCGAGAAACCATGAAAAAAAGTGGATAATTAAAATTCACACTGTATTACCCATAATATGGGGAGAAATACTGAAAAACGTGGAAAATTAAAAATCCACACTGAAGGACCTGGAATATGGCAAGAAAACCTGAAAACGTGGAAATGAGAAAATCACAGTGTAGGACCCAGAATATGAAGAAAAAACCTGAAAAACGTGGAAAATGAAAAATACATACTATAGGACACAGTTTATGGCGAGAAACCCTGAAAGAGTAGAAAATTAAAAACTCACACTGAAGGACCCCAAATATGGCAAGAAACCCTGAAAAGAGTAGAAAATTACAAACTGACACTGAAGAACCCCAATTATGGCCAGAAAACCTGAAAAAGTTGGAAAATGAGAAAATCACACTGTAGGACCCAGAATTACGAAAAAACTTGAAAAACGTCCAAAATAATAAAATCACACTGCAGGACCCAGAATATGCCGAGAAACATTGAAAAACATGAAAATTAAAAATTGACACTGTCAGACACAGAATAAGGGAGAAACCATGAAAAAAGTGGAAAATTAAATATTCACACTGCATTACCCAGAATATGGCGAGAAATACTAAAAAACGTGGAAAATTAAAAATTCACACTGAAGGACATGGAATATGGCAAGAAAACCTGAAAAAGTGGAAATGAGAAAATCACACTGTAGGACCCAGAATATGAGAAAAAATCTGAAAAAGGTGGAAAATTAAAAATTCACACTGAAGGATCCGGAATATGGTGAAAAAACCTGAAAAACGAGGAAAATTAAAAACTCACACTGAAGGTCCCAGAATATGGCGAGAAACCCTGAAAGAGTAGAAATTTAAAAACTCACACTGAAGGACCCCAAATATGGCGAGAAAACCTGAAAAATGGGGAAAATGAGAATAATCACATTGAGGGACCCAGAATTGGGAAAAAACTTGAAAAACCTCAAAAATGAGAAAATCACACTGCAGGACCCAGAATATGCCTAGATTCCCTGAAAACCTGGAAAATTAAAAATACAAGCTGTAGGACCAAGAATATGGAGAGAAGCCCTGAAAAAGTAGAAAATTAAAAACTCACACTGAAGGACCCCAAATATGTCGAGAAAACCTGAAAAATTTGGAAAATGAGAAAGTCACACTGTAAGAACCAGAATATGACGAAAAAACCTGAAAAATGTGGAAAATTAAAAATTCACACAGAAGGACCTGGAATATGTCAAGAAAACCTGAAAAATTGGAAATGAGAAAATCACACTGTAGGACCCAGAATATGACTAAAAAACCTGAAAAACGTGGAAAAATAAAAATTCACACTGAAGGACCCAGAATATGGTGAGAATACCTGAAAAACGAGGAAAATTAAAAACTCACACTGAATGACCCAGAATACGGCGAGAAACCATGAAAGAGTAGAAAATTAAAAATTCACACTGACGGACCCCAAATATGGCGAAAAAACCTGAAAAATGAGGAAAATGAGAAAATCACATTGTAAGACCCAGAATATGACGAAAAAACCTGAATAATGTGGAAAATAAAAAATTCACAGTGAAGGACACGGAATATGGCGAGAATACCTGAAAAACGAGGAAAATTAAAAACTCATACTGAAGGACACAGAATATGGCGAGAAACCTTGAAAAAAGTAGAAAATTAAAAATTCACACTGAAAGACCCCAAATATGTCGAGAAAACCTGATAAAGGTGGAAAATGAGAATAATCACACTGTAGGACCCAGAATTGCCAAAAAAACTTGAAAAACCATAAAAATGAGAAAATCACACTGCAGGACACAGAATATGCCGAGAAACCCTGAAAACGTGGAAAATTAAAAATTAACACTGAAGGACCTGGAATATGGCAAGAAAACCTGAAAAAACGTGGAAATGAGAAAAATCACAGTGTAGGACCCAGAATATGAAGAAAAAACCTGTAAAACTTGAAAAATTAATAATTCACACTGAAGAACCCAGAATATTGTGAGAAAATCTGAAAAACGTCGAAAATGAAAAATACACACTGTAGGACCCAGAACATGGCAAGAAACCCTGAAAGAGTAGAAAATTAAAAACTCACACTGAAGGACCCCAAATATGGCAAGAAACCCTGAAAAAAGTAGAAAATTACAAACTGACACTGAAGAACCCCAATTATGGCGAGAAAACATGAAAAAGGTGGAAAATGAGAAAATCACACTGTAGGACCCAGAATTACGAAAAAACTTGAAAATATCGAAAATGAGAAAATCACACTGTAGGACCCAGAATATGCCAAGAAACCCTGAAAACGTGAAAAATTAAAAATACAACGTTTAGGACCCAGAATACGGCAAGAAACCCTGAAAAACTTAGAAAATTACAAACTCACACTGAAGGACCCGAAAAATGGCTAGAAAGGCTGAAAAAGGTGGAAAATGAGAAAATCACACTGTAGGACCCAGAATTACGAAAAAACTTGAAAAATGTGGAAAATGAGAAAATCACACTGTAGGACCCAGAATATGCCGAGAAACGCTGAAAAAAGTGAAACATTAAATATTCACACTGTCGGACCAAGAATATTACCAAAAAAAAAACCTTAAAAAACGTGGAAAATTAAAAATTTACACTGTGGGACCCAGAATATGGCGAGAAACACTGAAAAATGTGGAAAATTAAATTCACACTGTAGGAACCAGAATATGCCGAGAAAACCTGAAAAAGTTTGAAAATGAAAAAATCACACTGTGGGACTGAGAATATGATGAAAAAAAAAAACTTAAAAACATGGAAAATTAAAAACTCCCACTGAAAAACCTAGAATATGGCAAGAAACCCTGAAAAAGGTGGAAAATGAGAAATTCACACTGTAGGACCCAGAATATGATGATAAACACTGAAAAATATTGAAAAATAAAAATTCACACTATAGGACCAGAATATGGAAAAAAAACCTTGAAAAACGTGGAAAATTAAAAATTCACACTGCAGGACCCAGAATATTCTGAGAAAACCTGAAAAAAGGTGGAAAATGAGAAAATCACACTGTAGGACGGAGAATTGGGGAAAAAAAACTTGAAAAAAGTCAAAAATTGGAAAATTGCACAGTAGGAGCCAGAATATGCCAGAAACCCTGAAAACGTGGAAAATTAAAAATACACGCTGTAGGATTCAAAATATGGCAATAAACCCTGAAAGAAGTAGAAAATTAAAAACTCACACTGAAGGACCCGGAATATGGCGAGAAAACCTGAAAAATGTGGAAAATGAGAAAATCAACCTGTAGGACATAGAAATGCGAAAAAACTTAAAAAAAGTGGAAAATGAGAAAATCACATTGTAGGACCCAGAATATGCCAAGAAACCCTGAAAAACGAGAAAAAATAAAAATATGCTTTTTGGAGCCAGAATATTGCAAGAAACACAGTAAAAAGTAGAAAATTAAAAACTCACACTGAAGGACCCGGAATATGGCAAAAAACCTGAAAAAGGTGGAAAATGAGTATAATCACACTGTAGGACACAGAATAGCGATAAAACTTGAAAAACGTGCCCAGAATATGGCGAGAAATACTGAAAAACGTGGAAAATTAAAAATTCAGACTGAAGGACCTGGAATATGGCAAGAAAACCTGAAAAACGAGGAAATGGGAAAATCACACTGTAGGAGCCAGAATATGCCGAGAAACCTTGAAAAACGTGGAAAATTAAAAATACACTCTGTAGGACCCAGAATATGGCGAGAAACCCTGAAAAAAGTAGAAAATTAAAAACTCACATTGAAGGACCCCGAATATGGCAAGAAAACCTGAAAAAGGTGGAAAATGAGAAAATCACACTGTAGGACCCATAATATTACAAAAAACTTGAAAGAAGTGGAAAATTAAAAATTCACAGTGAAGGACCCAGAATATGGCGAGAAAACCTGAAAAACGAGGAAAATTCAAAATTCACACTGTAGGACCCAGAATATGGCTAGAAAACCTGAAAAAGTTGGAAAATGAGAATAATCACACTGTAGGACCAAGATATGTGAAAAAACTTGAAAAATTTCAAAATTGAGAAAATCACACTGTAGGACCCAGAATATGCTGAGAAACACTGAAAAACGTGGAAAATTAAAAATACACGCTGTAGGACCCATAATATGTCGAGAAACCCTGAAAAATTAGAAATGTAAAAACTCACACTGAAGGACCCCAAATATGGCAAGAAAACATGAAAAAGGTGAAAAAAGAGAAAATCACACTGTAGGACCCAGAAATATGAAAAAACTTGAAAAATGTGGAAAATGAGAAAATCACACTGCAGAAACCAGAATATGCCGAACAACCATGAAAAACCTGAAAATTAAAAATTCACACAGTCGGACACAGAATATGGTGAGAAACCATGAAAAAAGTGGACAATTAAAAATTCACAATTTATTACCCAGATATGGCGAGAAATACTGAAAACCGTGGAAAAAAATTCACACTGAAGGACCTGGAATACGGCAAGTGACCCTGAAAAACATGGAAATGAGAAAAATCACACAGTAGGACCCAGCATATGGCGAGAAAACCTGAAAAAAGTAGAAAATTAAAAATTCACACTGAAGGACCCCGAATATTGCAAGAAAACCTGAAAAGGGTGGAAAATGAGAATAATCAATCTGTAGGACCCAGCTTATGCCTAGAAACCCTGAAAACGTGGAAAATTAAAAATACATGCTGTAGGACCCAGAATATGGCGTGTAACCCTGAAAAAAGTTGAAAATAACAAACTCACACTGTAGGACCCCAAATATGGCGAGAAACCCTGCAAAAGGTTTAAAATGAGAAAATCACACTGCAGGATCCAGAATATGCCGAGAAAATGTGAAAAACGTGAAAATTAATAATTCACACTAACGGACCCAGAATATGGCGAGAAACACTTAATAAAAAAGTAGGAAATTAAAAACTCACAGTGAAGGAGCCCAAACATGACCAGAAAAACCTGAAAAAGGTGGAAAATGAGAAAATCACACTGTAGGATCCAGAATATGGCAAGAAATCCTGAAAAAAGTAGAAAAATAAAAACTCACACTGAAGGACCCCAAATATGGCAAGAAAACCCGAAAAAGGTGGAAAATGAGAAAATCACACAGTAGGACCCAGAATTACAAAAAAACTTGAAAAAAGTGGAAAATGAGAAAATCACACTGCAGGACCAAGAATATTTAGAGAAATCCTAAAAAACGTGAAAATTAAAAATTCACACTCCAGGACCTAGAATATGCCGAGAAACCCTGAAAAACGTGAAAATTAAAAATTCACATTATCGGACCCAGAATATCGTTAGAAACCCTGAAAAACGTGAAAATTAAAAATTCAACTGAAGGACCCGGAATATGGCGAGAAACCCTGAAAAAAGTAGAAAACTAAAAATTCACACTGAAGTACCCGGAATATGGCGAGAAAACCTGAAAAGGTGGAAAATGAGAATAATCACAGTGTAGGACCCAGAATTGCACCAAAAAAAAACTTGAAAAACATCGTAAATGAGAAAATCACACTGTAGGACCCAGAATATGGCAAGAAACCCTGAGAAACGTGGAAAATTAATAATACACTCTGTAGTACCCAGAATAGGGCAAGAAACCCTCAAAAAAGTAGAAAATTAAAAAGTCACACTGAAGAACCCCAAATATGGCAAGAAAACCTGAAAAATGTGGAAAATGAGAATAATCACAGATTAGGACCCAGAATTGCGAAAATACTTGAAACGTCGTAAATGAGAAAATCACATTTTAGGACCCAGAATATGGCGAGAAACCCTGAGAAACGTAGAAAATTAAAAATACACTCTGTAGCACCGAGAATATGGCAAGAAACCCTCAACAAAGTAGAAAATTAAAAACTCACAATGAAGGACCCCGAATATGGCGAGAAAACCTGAAAGAGGTGGAAAATGAGAATAATCACACTGTAGGACCCAGAATAGCGAAAAAAACATGAAAATCATGGAAAATGAGAAAATCACACTGTAGGACCCAGAATATGGCGAGAAACCCTGAGAAACGTGGAAAATTAAAAATACACTCTGTAGCACCCAGAATATGGCAAGAAACGCTCAAAAAAGTAGAAAATTAAAAACTCCCACTGAAGGACCCTGAATATGGCGAGAAAACATGAAAAAGGTAGAAAATGAGAATATTCACACTTTATTACCCAGAATTACAAAAACATGAAAAACATCGAAAATGAGAAAATCACACTGTAGTACCCAGAATATGCCCAGAAACCATGAAAAACGTGGAAAATTAAAAATACACGCTCTAGGACCCAGAATATGGCGAGAAACTTTGAAAAAGAAAATTAAAAATTCACACTGAGGTATCACGAATATGGCGAGAACCCTGAAAAAGGTGGAAAATGAGAATAATCACACTGTAGGACCCAGAATTGCGAAAAAACTTGAAAAACGTCGAAAATGAGAAAATCACACTGTAGGACCCAGAATATGGCAAGAAAACCTGAAAAAGGTGGAAATTGAGTAAATCACACTTTAAGACCCAGAATTTCGAAAAAACTTGAAAAATGTAGAAAATGAGGAAATCACACTATAGGACCCACAATATGACGAAAAATACCTGAAAAACGTGGAAAATTAAAAATACACGCTGTAGGACACAGAATATGTCGAGAAACCCTGAAAAATTAGAAAATTAAAACCTCACACTGAAGGACCCTAAATACGGCGAGAGAACCTAAAAAATGTAGAAAATTTAAAATTCACACTAAAGGACCCGGAATATGGCAATAAAACCTGAAAAAAGAGGAAAATTAAAAATTCACACTGAAGGACCCAGAATATGGCAAGAAAACCTGAAAAAAGTAGAAAATTAAAAATTCACACTGTAGGACCCAAAATATGCCGAGAAATGCTGAAAAACGTGAAAATTAAAAATTCAAACTGAAGGACCTGGAATATGTGAAGAAAACCTGAAAACCGTGGAAATGAGAACATCACACTGTAGGACCCAGAATATGACGGAAAAACCTGAAAAACGTGGAAAATTAAAAATTCACACTGAAGGACCTGGAATATGTGAAGAAAACCTGAAAACCGTGGAAATGAGAAAATCACACTGTAGGACTCAGAATATGATGGAAAAACCTGAAAAACGTGGAAAACTAAAAATTCACACTGAAGGACCTGGAATATGTGAAGAAAACCTGAAAAACGTGGAAATGAGAAAATCACACTGTAGGATTCAGAATATGACAGAAAA
>NW_028227491.1:92894-173048 GCF_978045245.1 Mus caroli | reverse complement strand
GTCCTACAGCGTGAGTTTTGGGTTTTCCTCGTTTTTCAGGTTTTCTCGACATATGCCTGGCTCTTTAGTGTTAATTTTTAATTTTCCACGATTTTCAGGTTTTTCCGTCATATTCTGGGTCCTACAGTGTGATTTTTCTCATTTCCACGTTTTTCAGCTTTTCTTGACATATTCCAGGACCTTCAGTGTGAATTTTAAATTTTCCACGTTTTTCAGTATTTCTCGCCATATTCTGTGTCCAACAGTGTGAATTTTTAATTTTCACGTTTTTCAGGGTTTATCGGCATTTCTGGGTCCTGTAGTGTGATTTTCTCATTTTCCACGTTTTTCAAGTTTTTTCGTAATTCTGGGTCCTACAGTGTGATTTTCTCATTTTCAACCTTTTTCAGGTTTTCTCGCCATATTTGGGGTCCTTCAGTGTGATTTTTTACTTTTCTGATATTTCAGGGTTTCTCGCCATATTCTGGGTCCTACAGCGTGTATTTTTAATTTTCCACGTTTTTCAGGGTATCTCGGCATATTCTGGGTCCTAGAGTATTATATTCACATTTTCGACGTTTTTCAATTTTTTTTTTTTCAAATCTGGGTCCTACAGTGTGATTATTCTCATTTTCCACCATTTTCAGGTTTTTCCATCATATTCAGGTTCCTACAGTGTGATTTTCTCATTTCCACGTTTTTCAGGTTTTCTTGACATATTCCAGGTCATTCAGTGTGAATTTTTAATTTTCCACGTTTTTCATTATTTCTCGCCATATTCTTTGTCCGACAGTGTGAATTTTTAATTTTCACGTTTTTCAGAGTTTCTCTGCATATTCTGGGTTCTGCAGTGGGATTTTCTCATTTTCCAACTTTTTCAGGTTTTCTAGCCATATTTGGTGTCCTTCAGTGTGAATTTGTAATTTTCTAGTTTTTTCAGGGTTTCTCTCTGTATTCTGCGTCCTACAGCATGTATTTTTAATTTTCCACGTTTTCAGGGTTTCTTGGCATATTCTGGGTCCTACAGTGTGATTTTCTCATTTTCCACTTTTTTCAAGTTTTTTCGCAATTCTGGGTCCTTCAGTGTGAATTTTTAATTTTCTACTTTTTTCAGGTTCTCTCGCCATTTTTTTTGGTCCTTCAGTGTGAGGTTTTAATTTTCTTATTTTTCAGGGTTTCTCGACATATTCTGTGTCCTACATCGTGTATTTTTAATTTTCCACGCTTTTCAAGTTTTTACTTCATATTCTGGGTCCTACATTGTGATTTTCTATTTTTCCACCTATTTCAGGTTTTCTCGCCATATTCTGGTTCCTACAGTGTGAGTTTTGAATTTTTCTCATTTTTCAGGTTTCCTAGCCATATTCCGGGTCCTTCAGTGTGAATATTTTAATTTTCCACGTTTTTCAGTATTTCTCGCCATATTCTGGGTGAATTTTTAATTTTTACATTTTTCAGGGTTTCTGGCATATTCTGGGTCTTGCAGTGTGATTTTCTCATTTTCCACTTTTTTCGAGTTTTTTCGTAATTCTGCGTCCTACAGTGTGATTTTCTCATTTTACAACTTTTTAAGGTTTTCTCGCCATATTTAGGGTCCTTCAATGTGATTTTTTACTTTTCTAATTTTTCAGTGTTTCTCTACATATTCTGTGTCCTCCAACGTGTATTTTTAATTTTCCTCGTTTTTCAGGGTTTCTCGGCATACTCTGGGTCCTACAGTGTGATTTTCTCATTTTCGACGTTTTTCACTTTTTTTTTTTCCAAGTCTGGGTCCTACATTGTGATAATTCTCACTTTCCACCTTTTTCAGGTTTTCTCGCCTATATTCTGGATCCTACAGTGTGTTTTTGAATTTTCCTCATTTTTCAGTTTTTCTCGCCATATGCCGGGTACTTCAGTGTGAATTTTTAATTTTCCACGTTTTTCAGGTTTTTCCGTCATATTCTGGTTCCTACAGTGTGATTTTCTCATTTCCACGTTTTTCAGGTTTTCTTCACATATTCCAGGTCCTTCAGTGTGAATTTTTAATTTTCCTCTTTTTTCAGGTTTTATTGCCATATTCCGGGTCCTTTAGTGTGAATTTTTAATTTTCTACTTTTTTTATGTTCTCTCGCCATATTTAGGGTCCTTCAGTGTGAGTTTTTAATTTTCTAATTTTTCAGGGTTTCTTGCCATATTCTGGGTCCTTCAGTGTGAATTTTTAATTTTCCTCTTTTTTCAGGTTTTATTGCCATATTCCGGGTCCTTTAGTGTGAATTTTTAATTTTCTACATTTTTTAGGTTCTCTCGCCATATTTAGGGTCCTTCAGTGTGAGGTTTTAATTTTCTAATTTTTCAGGGTTTCTCGACATATTCTGTGTCCTACAGCGTGTATTTTTAATTTTCCACGTTTTTCAGGTTTTTTTTCGTCATATTGTGGGTCCTACAGTGTGATTTTCTCATTTTCGACGTTTTTCAAGTTTTTTCGCAATTCTGGGTCCTACAGTGTGATTATTCTCATTTTCCACCTTTTTCAGGTTTTCTCGCCATATTCGTGATACCTCAGTGTGAATTTTTAATTTTCTTTTTCAAAGTTTCTCGCCATATTCTGGGTCCTAGAGCGTGTATTTTTAATTTTCCACGTTTTTCATGGTTTCTGGGCATATTCTGGGTCCTACAGTGTGATTTTCACATTTTCGATGTTTTTCATGTTTTTGTAATTCTGGGTAATATAGTGTGAATATTCTCATTTTCTACCTTTTTCATGTTTTCTCGGCATATTCAGGGTCCTTCAGTGCGAGTTTTTAATTTTCTACTTTTTTGAGCGTTTCTTGCCATATTCTGGGTGCTACAGAGTGTATTTTTAATTTTCCACGTTTCTCAGGGTTTCTCGCCATATTCTGGGTCCTACAGTGTGATTTTCTCATTTTCAATGATTTTCATGTTTTTTTCGCTATTCTGGGTCCTACAGTGTGATTATTCTCATTTTCCACCTCTTTCAGGTTTTCTCGCCATATTCGGGGTCCTTCATTGTGAGTTTTTAATTTTCTACTTTGTTGAGGGTTTCTTGCCATATTCTCGGTGCTACAGAGTGTATTTTTAATTTTCTACGTTTCTCAGGGTTTCTCGCCATATTCTGGGTCCTAAAATGTGATTTTCTCATTTACAACATTTCAAGAATTTTCGCAATTCTGGGTCCTAATCTGTGATTATTCTCATTTTCCACATTTTTCAGGTTTTCTTGCCATATTTGGGGTTCTTCAGTGTGAGTTTTTAATTTTCTACTTTTTTGAGGGTTTCTTGCCATATTCTGGGTACTACAGAGTGTATTATTAATTTTCCACGTTTCTCAGGGTTTCTTGCCATATTCTGGGTCCTACAGTGTGATTTTCTCATTACGATGTTTTTCAAGTTTTTTTTGTGCAATTCTGGGTCCTACACTGTGATTATTCTCATTTTCCACCTTTTCAGGTTTTCTGGCCATATTCCGGGTACTTCAGTGTGAATTTTTAGTTTTCTACTTTTTTCAGGGTTTCTCGCCATATTCCGGGTCCTTCAGTTGAATTTTTAATTTTCCCGTTTTTCAGGGTTTCTAACCATATTCTGGGTCCGATAATGTGAATTTTTAATTTTCACGTTTTTCAGGATTTCTCGGCATATTCTAGGTCCTGGAGTGTGAATTTTTAATTTTCACGTTTTTCAGGATTTCTCTAAATATTCTTGGTCCTGCAGTGTGATTTTCTCATTTTCCACTTTTTTCAAGTTTTTTTGTAATTCTGGGTCCTACTGTGTGATTTTCTCATTTTGCACCTTTTTCGAATTTTCTTGCCATATTTGGGGTCCTTCAGTGTGAGTTTTTATTTTTCTACTTTTTTAAGGATTTCTCGCCATATTCTGGATCCTACAGTGTGATTTTCTCATTTTCCACCTTTTTCAGGTTTTTCTGGTCATGTTTGGGCTCCTTCACTGTGAGTTTTTAATTTCCTACTTTTTTATTAAGTGTTTCTCGCCATATTCTGGGTCCGTGAGTGTGAATTATTAATTTTCACGTTTTTCACATTTTCTCGGCATATTCTGGATCCTGCAGTGTGATTTTCTCATTTTCCACCTTTTGCAGGGTTTCTCACCATATTTGGGGTCCTACATTGTGAGTTTGTTATTTTCAACTTTTTTCAGGGTTACAGGCCATATTCTGGGTCCTACAGCATGTATTTTTAATTTTCCACGTTTTCAAGGTTTCTAGGCATAAGCTGGGTCCTACAGATTGATTATTCTCATTTTCCACCCTTTTCAGGTTTTCTTGCAATATTCGGGGTCCTTCAGTGTGAATTTTTAATTTTCTACATTTTTCAGGTTTTCTCGCCATATGCTGGGTCCTACTGTGTGATTTTCTCATTTCCATGTTTTTCAGGGTCACTTGCCGTATTCCAGGTCCTTCAGTGTGAATTTTTTTCCACGGTTTTCAGTATTTCTCGCCATATCTGGGTAATAAAGTGTGAATTTTTAATTGTCCACTTTTTTCATGGTTTCTCACCATATTCTGTGTCCGACTGTGTGAATTTTTAATTTTCAGGTTTTTCATGGTTGTTCGGCATATTCTGGTTTCTGCAGTGTGATTTTCTCATTTTCCACATTTTTCAAGTTTTTTCATATTTCTGGGTCCTAAGTGTGATTTTCTCTTTTTTCATCTTTTTCATGTTTTCTTGCCATATTTGGGGTCCCTCAGTGTGAGTTTTTACATTTCTATTTTTTCAGGGTTTCTCGACATATTATGGGTCCTACAGCGTGTATTTCTAATTTTCCACGTTTTTCAGTGTTTCTCAGCATATTCTGGGTCCTACAGTGTGATTTTCTCAATTTTGAAATTTTTCAAGTTTTTTCGCATATCTTGGTCCTACAGTGTGATTATTCTCATTTTCCAACTTTTTCAGGTTTTCTAGCCATATTCTGGGTCCTACAGTGTGAATTTTGAATTTTCCTCGTTTTTCAGGTTTTCTCGCCATATTCTGGGTCCTTCACTGTGAATTTTTAATTTTCCACTTCTTTCAAGTTTTTTGTAATATTATGGGTCCTACGGTGTGCTTTTCTCATTTTCCACCTTTTTCAGGTTTTCTCGCCATATTCGGGGTCCTTCAATGTGAGTTTTTAATTTTCTACATTCTTCAGGGTTTCTCGCCATATTCTGGGTCCTACAGAGTGTATTTTTAATTTTCCACGTTTTTCAAGGTTTCTCTGCATATTCTGGCTCGTACAGTGTGATTTTCCCATTTCCTCGTTTTTCAGGTTTCCTTGCCATATTCCAGGTCCTTCAGTCTGAATTTTTAATTTTCCACGTTTTTCAGTATTTCTCGCCATATTCTGGGCAATACAGTGTGATTTTCTCATTTTCCACTTCTTTCATGGTTTCTTGCCATATTCTGTGTCTGACAGTGTGAATTTTTTATTTTCACATTTTTCAGTGTTTCTCGGCATATTCTGGGTCTTGCAGTGTGATTTTCTCCTTTTCCACGTTTTTCAAGTTTTTTTGTAATTCTGGGTCCTACAGTGTGATTTTCTCATTTTCCACCTTTTTCAGGTTAACTCTCCATATTCGGGGTCCTTCAATGTGAGTTTTTAATTTTCTAGTTTTTCAGGGTTTCTCGGCATATTCTGGGTTCTGCAGTGTGATTTTCTCCTTTTCCACGTTTTTCAAGTTTTTTCGCTATTCTGTGTCCTACAGTGTGATTATACTCATTTTCCACCTTTTTCAGGTTTTTTGCCATATTCGGTGTCTTTCAGTGTGAGTTTTTAATTTTCTACTTTTTACTGTGTTTCTTGCAATATTCTGGCTCCAAAAAGCATATTTTTATTTTTTCTCGTTTTTCAGGGTTTCTTGGCATATTCTGGGTCCTACAATGTGATTTTCTCATTTTCCACTTTTTTAAAGTTTTTTCGCATTTCTATGTCCTACAGATTGTTTTTCTCATTTTCCACATTTTTCAGGTTTTCTTGCCATATTCCGGGTCCTTCAGTGTGAGTTTTTAATTTTCTACTTCTTTCAGGGTTTCTTGCCATATTCTGAATCCTACAGCGTGTATTTTTAATTTTCCACGTTTTCAGGGTTTCTGGCATATTCTTGCTCCTACTGTGCGATTTTCCAATTTTTGACTTTTTTCAAGTTTTTTTCCCCAATTCTCCATCCTACAGTGTGATTTTCTCATTTTCCACCTTTTTCAGGTTTTCTCAGCATATTCTGGGTCCTGCAGTGTGAATTTTTAATTTTCCACGTTTTTCAAGGTTTTTTTCCATATTCTGGTCCTATAGTGTGAATTTTTATTTTTCAACATTTTTCAGTGTTTCTCATCATATTCTGGGTCCTACAGTGTGAATTTCTCATTTTCCACCTTTTTCAGGGTTTCTTGCCATATTCTAGGTTCTTCAGTGGGAGTTTTTAATTTTCCATGTTTTTAAGGTTTTTTTTTCGTCATATTCTCAGTCCCACAGTGTGATTTTTTCATTTTCAAACTTTTTCAGGTTTTCTCGGCATATTCTTGTTCCTACAGTTTGAATTTAATTTTCCACATTTTCAGTGTTTCTCGCCATATTCTGGGTCCCACAGTGTAAATTTTTAATTTTCGTCGTTTTTAAGGTTTTTTTTTTTGGTAATATTCTTGGTCCGACAGTGTGAATATTTAATGTTTCACTTTTTTCAGCGTTTCTCGGCATATTCTGGGTCCTACAGTGTGATTTTCTCATTTTCCACATTTTTCAATTTTTTCGTAATTCTGGGTCCTACAGTGTGATTTTCTCATTTTCCACCTTTTTCAGCCTTTCTAGCCATTTTCCGGGTCCTTCAGTGTGAGTTTTTAATTTTCTAATTTTTTCAGGGTTTCTCGCCGTATTCTGGGTCCTAAACGTTGTATTTTTAATTTTTCACGTTTTCAGGGTTTCTTGGCATATTCTGGGTCCTACAGTGTGATTTTCTCATTTTCGATATTTTCAAGTTTTTTCGTAATTCTGGGTCCTACAGTGTGATTTTCTCATTTTCCACCTTTTTCAGGTTTTCTCGCCATAATTGGGGTTCTTCAGTGTCAGTTTGTAATTTTCTACTTTTTTCAGGGTTTCTTGCCATATTTGGGGTCCTTCAGTGTGAGTTTTTAATTTTCTACTCTTTCAGGGTTTCTCGCCATAAACTGTGTCCTATAGTATGTATTTTTCATTTTCCATGTTTTTCAGGTTTTTTCTTCATATTCTGGGTCCTACACTGTGATTTTCACATTTCCACATTTTCAGGTTTTCTTGCCATATTCCAGGTCCTTCAGTGTGGATTTTTAATTTTCCACGTTTTTCAGTATTTCTCCCCATATTATGGGTAATACAGTGTGAATTTTAATTATCCACTTTTTTTCATGGTTTTTCGCCATATTCTGTGTCCGACAGTGTGAATTTTTAATTTTCACGTTTTTCAGTGTTTCTTGAAATATTCTGGGTCCTGCAGTGTGATTTTCTCATTTTCCACCTTTTTCAGGTTTTCTCCCCATATTTGGGGTCCTTCAGTGTCAGTTTGTATTTTTCTACTTTCTTCAGGGTTTCTTACCATATTCTGGATCCTACAGTGTGATTTTCTCATTTTCCACCTTTTTCTGGTTTTCTCGCCATGTTTGGGCTCCTTCATTGTGAGATTTTAATTTTCTACTTTTTTATTAACTTTCTCTCGCCATATTCTGGGTCCGTTTAGTGTGAATTTTTAATTTTCATGTTTTTCACATTTTCTCGGCCTATTCTGGGTCCTGAAATGTGATTTTCTCATTTTCCACCTTTTTCAGGGTTTCTCGCTATATTTGGGGTCCTACAGTGTGAGTTTGTAATTTTGAACTTTTTTCAGGGTTTCTCGCCATATTCTGGGTCCTACAGCATGTTTTTTTAATTTTACACGTTTTCAGGGTTTCTGGGCATAATCTGGGTCCTACAGTGTGATTATTCTCATTTTCCACCTTTTTCAGGTTTTCAAACCATATTCGGGGTCTTTCAGTGTGAATTTTTAATTTTCTACTTTTTTCAGGTTTTCTCGCCATATTCTGTTTCCTTCAGTGTGAGTTTTTTATCTTCCTCCTTTTTCAGGTTTTTCGCAATATTCTGGGTCCTTCCGTGTGATATTTTAATATTTTATCTTTTTCAGGTTTTTTCGTCATATTCTGGGTTATACTGTGTGATTTTCTCATTTCCATGTTTTTCAGGGTCTCTTGCCGTATTCCAGGTCCTTCATTGTGAATTTTTTCCCACGGTTTTCAGTATTTCTCTCCATATCTGGGTAATGAAGTGTGAATTTTTAATTGTCCAGTCTTTTCATGGTTTCTCACCATATTCTGTGTCCAATAGTGTGAATTTTTAATTTTCAGGTTTTTCATGGTTGTTCGGCATATTCTCGTTTCTGCAGTGTGATTTTCTCATTTTCCACGTTTTTCAAGTTTTTTCGTATTTTGGGTCCTACAAGTGTGATTTTCTCATTTTCGATGCTTTTCATGTTTTTGTAATTCTGGGTAATACAGTGTGATTATTCTCATTTTCTACCTTTTTAATGTTTTCGCGCCATATTCGGGATCCTTCAGTGTGAGTTTTTAATTTTCTACTTTGTTGAGGGTTTCTTGCCATATTCTCAGTGCTACAGAGTGTATTTTTAATTTTCCACGTTTCTCAGGGTTTCTCCCCAATTTCTGGATCCTAAAATGTGATTTTCTCATTTACGACGTTTTTCAAGTATTTTCGGAATTCTGGTTCCTACACTGTGATTATTCTCATTTTCCACATTTTTCAGGTTTTCTTGCCATATTTGGGTTCCTTCAGTGTGAGTTTTTAATTTTCTACTTTTATGAGGGTTTCTTGCCATATTCTGGGTACGACAGAGTGTATTATTAATTTTCCACCTTTCTCAGGGTTTCTTGCCATATTCTGTGTCCTACAGTGTCTGTCTGTCTCTCTGTGTGTCTGATCCCCTGGAACTGTAGATGGGCCAGCATATAGTTGCTGGTAGTTGATCCCAGGTTCTCTGGAAGAGGAGACAATGCTGTTAATTGTTGAGCCCTTTCAGTGGCTCCACCTATCTTTAAATTTTTAGAAGTATATGTTAGGCTGTGTTTATGTACATATTATGAAGACCATAAGAGGGATTTAGATTCTCCAGAATCTGACACCCTCTTCTGGAGTGTCTGAAGACAACTACAGTGTACTTATATCTAATAAATACATAAATAAATAAATAAATAAATAAATAAATAAATAAATAAATAAACATTATTTTAAAAGGATAAGAAAGAAAGAAAAACCAGGCAGGCCTGCAATCCTTGTCTGTCTGTCTGTATGTATGTCTGTCTGATCCCCTGGAACTGGAGATGGGCCACAATATAGTTGCTGGTAGTTGATCCCAGGTCCTCTGGAAGAGGAGACAATGCTCTTAGTTGTTGAGCCCTCTCAGTGGCCCCACCCATCTTTAAATTTTTAGAAGTATATGTGAGGCTGTGTTTATGTACATCATATGCAGACCATAAGAGGGATTTAGATTCTCCAGAATCTGACACCCTCTTCTGGAGTGTCTGAAGACAGCTACAGTGTACTTATATCTAATAAATACATAAATAAATAAATAAACATTTTTTAAAAAGTATAAGAAAGAAAGAAAAATCAGGCAGGCCTGCCATCCTTATCTCTGTCTGTCTGTCTGTCTGTCTTATCCCCTGGAACTTGAGATGGGCCACCATATAGTTGCTGGTAGTTGATCCCACGTTCTCTGGAAGAAGAGACAATGCTGTTAATTGTTGAGCCCTTTCAGTGGGCCCACCCATCTTTTAATTTTTAGAAGTATATGTGAGGCTCTGTTTATGTACATCATATGCAGACCATAAGAGGGATTTAGATTCTCCAGAATCTGACACCCTCTTCTGGAGTGTCTGAAGACAGCTACAGTGTACTTATATCTAAGAAATGCATAAATAAATAAATAAATAAATAAATAAATAAATAAATAAATATTTTTTAAAAAGGATAAGAAAGAAAGAAAGACAGGGCAGGCCTGCCATCCTTAGCACTGTCTGTATGTCTTTCTGTCTGATCCCCTGGAACTGGAGATGGGCCACCATATAGTTGCTGGTAGTTGATCCCAGGTACTCTGGAAGAGGAGACAATGCTGTTAATTGTTGAGCTTTTAGAGTGGCCCCACCCTTCTTTAAATTTTTAGAAGTATATGTGAGGCTGTGTTTATGTCCATCATATGCAGACCATAAGAGGGATTTAGATTCTCCAGAATCTGACATCCTCTTCTGGAGTGTCTGAACAGTTACAGTGTATTTATATCTAATAAATAAATAGATAAATAAATGAATAAATAAATAAATAAACATTTTTTTAAAAAGGATAAGAAAGAAAGAAAGAACAGGCAGGCCTGCCATCCATATCTCTGTCTGTCTGTGTGTCTGTCTATCTGATCCCCGGGAACTGGAGATGGGCCACCATATAGTTGCTGGTAGTTGATCCAAGGTTCTCTGGAAGAGGAGAAAATGCTCTTAATTGTTGAGCCCTTACAGTGGCCCCACACTTCTTTAAATATTTAGAAGTATATGTGAGGCCTGTTTATGAACATCATATTCAGATTATAAGAGGATTTAGATTCTCCAGAAACTGACACCCTCTAATGGAGTGTCTGAAGACAGCTACAGTGTACTTATATATAATAAATAAATAAATAAATAAATAAATAAATAAATAAACATTTTTAAAAAGGATAAGAAAGAAAGTAAGACCAGGCAGGCCTGCCATCCTTATTTCTGTCTGTCTGTCTGTCTGTCTGTCTGTCTGATCCCCTGGAACTGGAGATGGGCCACCATATAGTTGCTGGTAGTTGATCCAAGGTTCTCTGGAAGAGGAGACAATGCTGTTAATTGTTGAGCTCTTTCAGTGGGCCCACACTGCTTTAAATATTTAGAAGTATATATGAGGCTGTGTTTATGTACATCATATTCAGATTATAAGAGGGTTTAGATTCTCCAGAATCTGACACCCTCTACTGGAGTGTCTGAAGACAGCTACAGTGTACTTATATATAATAAATAAATAAATAAATAAATAAATAAATAAATAAATAAATAAATAAACATTTTTTAAAAAGGATAAGAAAGAAAGTAAGACCAGGCAGGCCTCCCATCCTTATCTCTGTCTGTCTTTCTGTCTGTGTGTCTGTCTGATCCCCTGGAACTGGAGATGGGCTACCATATAGTTCCTGGTAGTTGATCCCGGGTTCTCTGGAAGAGGAGACAATGATGTTAATTGTTGAGCCCTATCAGTGGCCCTACCCATCTTTAAATTTTTAGAAGTGTCTTGAAGCTGTGTTTATGTACATCATATGCAGACCAGAAGAGGGATTTAGATTCATCTGAACCTGACACCCTCTTCTGGAGTGTCTGAAGACAGCTACAGTGTACTTATATCTAATAAATAAATAAATAAATAAATAAATAAATAAATAAATAAATAAACATTATTTAAACCGGATAAGAAAGAAAGAAAGACCAGGAGGCCTGCCATCCTTATCTCTGTCTGTCTGTCTGTCTGTCTGTCGTTCTGATCCCCTGGAACTGGAGATGGGCCACCATATAGGTGCTGGTAGTTGATCCCAGGTTCTCTGGAAGAGGAGAGAATGCTGTTAATTGTTGAGCCCTTTCAGCGGACCCACTCATCGTTAAATTTTTACTAGTATATGTTAGTCTGTGTTTATGTACATCATATGCAGACTATAAGAGGGATTTAGATTCTCCAGAATCTGACACCCTCTTCTGGAGTGTCTGAAGACAGCTACAGTGTATTTATATCTAATAAATACATTATTAAATAATCATTTTGTAAAAAGGATAAGAAAGAAAGAAAGACCAGGCAGGCCTGCCATCCTTATCCTTGTCTGTCTGTCCGTCTGTCTGATCCCCTGGGAGTGGAGATGGGACACCATATAGTTGCAGGTAGTTGATCCCAGGTTCTCTAGAAGAGGAGACAATGCTGTTAATTGCTGAGCCCTTTCAGGGCCACCCCCACCTTTAAATTTTAAGAAGTAAATGTGAGGCTGTGTTTATGTACATCATATGCAGACCATAAGAGGGATTTAGATACTCCAGAATCTGACACCCTCTTCTGGAGTGTTGAAGACAACTACATTGTACTTATATCTAATAAATAAATAAATAAATAAATAAATAAATAAATAAATAAATAAATAAATAAAAACATTATTTTAAAAGGATAAGAAAGAAAGAAAGACCAGGCAGGCCTGCCCTCCTTATCTCTGTCTGTCTGTCTGTCTGTCTGATCCCCTGGAAATGGAGATGGGCCACCATATAGTTGCTGGTAGCTGATCCCAGGTTCTCTGGAAGAAGAGACAATGCTGGTAAATGTTGAGCCCTTTCAGTGGCCCCACCCATCTTAAATTTTTAGAAGTGTATGTGAATCTGTGTTTATGTCCATCATATGCAGACCATAAGAGGGATTTATATTCTCCAGAATCTGACACCGTCTTCTGGAAAATCTGAAGACAGCCAAAGTGTACTTATATCTAATAAATACATAAATAAATAAATAAACATTTTTTTAAAAGACAAGAAAGAAAGAAAAACCAGGGAGGCCTGCCACCCTTGTCTGTCTGTCTCTTTGTCTGCCTGATCCCCTGGAACTGGAGATGGGCCACCATATAGTTGCTGGTAGTTGATCCCAGGTTCTCTGGTAGAGGAGACAATGCTGGTAATTGTTGAGCTTTTAGAGTGGCCCCACCCTTCTTTAAATTTTTAGAAGTATATGTGAGGCTGTGTTTATGTACATCATATGCAAACCATAAGAGGGATTTAGATTCTCCAGAATCTGACACCCTCTTCTGGAGTGTCTGAACAGCTACAGTGTACTTATATCTAATAAATAAATAGATAAATAAATAAATAAATAAATAAATAAACATTTTTTAAAAAGGATAAGAAAGAAAGAAAGACCAGGCAGGCCTGCCATCCATATCTCTGTCTGTCTGTCTGTCTGTCTGTCTATCTGATCCCCGGGAACTGGAGATTGGCCACCATATAGTTGCTGGTAGTTGATCCAAGGTTCTCTGGAAGAGGAGATAATGCTGTTAATTGTTGAGCCCTTTCAGTGGCCCCACACTTCTTTAAATATTTAGAAGTATATGTGAGGCCTTTTTATGTACATCATATTCAGATTATAAGAGGATTTAGATTCTCCAGAAACTGACACCCTCTACTGGAGTGTCTGAAGACAGCTACAGTGTACTTATATCTAATAAATACATATATAAAAAATAATTTTTTTTAAAAAGGATAAGAAAGAAAGTAAGACCAGGCAGGCCTGCCATCCTAATCTCTGTCTGTCTGTCTGTCTGTCTGTCTGTCTGTCTGATCCCCTGGAAGTGGAGATGGGCTACCATATAGTTGCTGGTAGTTGATCCCAGGTTCTCTGGAAGAGGAGACAATGCTGTTAATTGTTGAACCCTATCAGTGGCCCTACCCATCTTTAAATTTTTAGAAGTGTATGTGAGGCTGTGTTTATGTACATCATATGCAGACCAGAAGAGGGATTTAGATTCATCAGAATCTGACACCTTCTTCTGGAGTTTCTGAAGACAACTACAGTGTACTTATATCTAATAAATACATAAATAAATAAGTAAATAAAGAAATAAACATTATTTAAACCAGATAAGAAAGAAAGAAAGACCAGGCAGGCCTGCCATTCTTATCTCTGTCTGTCTGTCTGTCTGTCTGTCGTTCTGATCCCCTGGAACTGGAGATGAGCCACCATATAGGTGCTGGTAGTTGATCCCAGGTTCTCTGGAAGAGGACACAATGCTGTTAATTGTTGAGCGCTTTCAGTGGCCCCACCCATCGTTAAAATTTTAGTAGTATATGTGAGGCTGTGTTTATGTACATCATATGCAGACCATAAGAGGGATTTAGATTCTCCAGAATATGACACCCTCTTCTGGAGTGTCTGAAGACAGCTACAGTGTACTTATATATAATAAATACATAAATAAATAAACATTTTTTAAAAAGGATAAGAAAGAAAGACCAGGCAGGACTGCCATCCTTATCCTTGTCTGTCTGTCTGTCTCTCTGATCCCCTGGGAGTGGAGATTGGCCACCATATAGTTGCAGGTAGTTGATCCCAGGTTCTCTGGAAGAAAAGACAATGCTGTTAATTGTTGAGCCCTTTCAGTGGCTCCACATATCTTTAAATTTTTAGATGTATATGTGAGGCTATGTTTATGTATATCATATGCAGACCATAAGAGGGATTTAGATTCTCGAGAATCTGACACCATCCTCTGGAGTGTCTGAAGACAACTACAGTGTACTTATATCTAATAAATAAATAAATAAATAAATAAATAAATAAATAAATAAATAAATAAATAAACATTTTTTAAAAGGATAAGAAAGAAAGACGGACCAGGCAGGCCTGCCCTCCTTATCTCTGTCTGTCTGTCTGTCTGTTTGTCTGATCCCCTGGAACTGGAGATGGGCCACAATATAGTTGCTGCTAGTTGATCCCAGGTTCTGGTAGAGGAGACAATGCTGTTAATTGTTGAGCCGTTTCAGTGGCCCCACACATCTTTAAATTTTTAGAAGTATATGTGAGGCTGTGTTTATGTACATCATATGCAGACCATAAGAGGGATTTAGATTCTCCAGAATATGACACCCTCTTCTGGAGTGTCTGAAGACAACTACAGTGTACTTATATCTAATAAATACATATATAAATAAATAAAAATTTTTAAAATGTATAAGAAAGAAAGAAAAACCAGGCAGTCCTGCAATCCTTGTCTGTCTGTCTGTATGTATGTCTGTCAGATCCCCTGGAACTGGAGATGGGCCACAATATAGTTGCTGGTAGTTGATCCCAGGTCCTCTGGAAGAGGAGACAATGCTGTTAATTGTTGAGCCCTTTCAGTGGGCCCACCCATCTTTAAATTTTTAGAAGTATATGTGAGGCTGTGTTTATGTACATCATATGCAGACCATAAGAGGGATTTAGATTCTCCAGAAGATGACACCCTCTTCTAGAGTGTCTGAAGTCAGCTACAGTGTTCTTATATCTAATAAATACATAAATAAATAAATAAATAAATAAATAAATAAATAAATAAACATTTTTTAAAAAGGATAAGAAAGTAAGAAAAACCAGGCAGGCCTGCCGCCCTTATCTCTGTCTGTCTGTCTGTCTGTCTGATCCCCTGGAACTGGAGATGGGACACCATAGTGTTGCTGGTAGTTTATCCCAGGTTCTCTGGAAGAGGAGACAATGCTGTTAATTGTTGAGCCCTTTCAGTGGCCCCACACTTCTTTAAATATTTAGAAGTATATGTGAGGCTGTGTTTATGTACATCATATTCAGATTATAAGAGGATTTAGATTCTCCAGAATCTGACACCCTCTACTGGAGTGTCTGAAGACAGCTACAGTGTACTTATATATAATAAATACATAAATAAATAAATAAATAAATAAATAAATAAATAAATAAATAAATAAACATTTTTTTAAAAGGATAAGAAAGAATGTAAGACCAGGCAGGCCTGCCATCCTTATCTCTGTCTATCTGTCTGTCTGTCTGATCCCCTGGAACTGGAGATGGGCTACCATATAGTTGCTGGTAGTTGATCCCAGGTTCTCTGGAAGAGGAGACAATAGTGATAATTGTTGAGCATTATCAGTGGCCCTACCCATCTTTAAATTTTTAGAAGTGTATGTGAGGCTGTGTTTATGTACATCATATGCAGACCAGAAGAGGGATTTAGATTCATCAGAATCTGACACCCTCTTCTGGAGTGTCTGAAGACAGCTACAGTGTACTTATATCTAATAAATACATAAATAAATAAATAAATAAATAAATAAATAAATAAATAAATAAACATTATTTAAACCAGATAAGAAAGAAAGAAAGACCAGGCAGGCCTGCCAACCTTATCTCTGTCTGTCTGTCTGTCTGTCGTTCTGATCCCCTGGAACTGGAGATGGGCCACCATATAGGTGCTGGAAGTTGCTCCCAGGTTCTCTGGAAGAGGAGACAATGCTGTTAATTGTTGAGCGCTTTCAGTGGCCCCACCCATCGTTAAATTTTTAGTACTATATGTGAGGCTGTGTTTATGTACATCATATGCAGACCATAAGAGGGATTTAGATTCTCCAGAATCTGACACCCTCTTCTGGAGTGTCTGAACAGCTACAGTGTACTTATATCTAATAAATAAATAGATAAATAAATAAATAAATAAATAAACATTTTTTAAAAAGGATAAGAAAGAAAGAAAGACCAGGCAGGCCTGCCATCCATATCTCTGTCTGTCTGTCTGTCTGTCTGTCTATCTGATCCCCGGGAACTGGAGATTGGCCACCATATAGTTGCTGGTAGTTGATCCAAGGTTCTCTGGAAGAGGAGATAATGCTGTTAATTGTTGAGCCCTTTCAGTGGCCCCACACTTCTTTAAATATTTAGAAGTATATGTGAGGCCTTTTTATGTACATCATATTCAGATTATAAGAGGATTTAGATTCTCCAGAAACTGACACCCTCTACTGGAGTGTCTGAAGACAGCTACAGTGTACTTATATCTAATAAATACATATATAAAAAATAATTTTTTTTAAAAAGGATAAGAAAGAAAGTAAGACCAGGCAGGCCTGCCATCCTTATCTCTGTCTGTCTGTCTGTCTGTCTGTCTGATCCCCTGGAAGTGGAGATGGGCTACCATATAGTTGCTGGTAGTTGATCCCAGGTTCTCTGGAAGAGGAGACAATGCTGTTAATTGTTGAACCCTATCAGTGGCCCTACCCATCTTTAAATTTTTAGAAGTGTATGTGAGGCTGTGTTTATGTACATCATATGCAGACCAGAAGAGGGATTTAGATTCATCAGAATCTGACACCTTCTTCTGGAGTTTCTGAAGACAACTACAGTGTACTTATATCTAATAAATACATAAATAAATAAGTAAATAAAGAAATAAACATTATTTAAACCAGATAAGAAAGAAAGAAAGACCAGGCAGGCCTGCCATTCTTATCTCTGTCTGTCTGTCTGTCTGTCTGTCGTTCTGATCCCCTGGAACTGGAGATGAGCCACCATATAGGTGCTGGTAGTTGATCCCAGGTTCTCTGGAAGAGGACACAATGCTGTTAATTGTTGAGCGCTTTCAGTGGCCCCACCCATCGTTAAAATTTTAGTAGTATATGTGAGGCTGTGTTTATGTACATCATATGCAGACCATAAGAGGGATTTAGATTCTCCAGAATATGACACCCTCTTCTGGAGTGTCTGAAGACAGCTACAGTGTACTTATATATAATAAATACATGAATAAATAAACATTTTTTAAAAAGGATAAGAAAGAAAGACCAGGCAGGACTGCCATCCTTATCCTTGTCTGTCTGTCTGTCTCTCTGATCCCCTGGGAGTGGAGATTGGCCACCATATAGTTGCAGGTAGTTGATCCCAGGTTCTCTGGAAGAGAAGACAATGCTGTTAATTGTTGAGCCCTTTCAGTGGCTCCACATATCTTTAAATTTTTAGATGTATATGTGAGGCTATGTTTATGTATATCATATGCAGACCATAAGAGGGATTTAGATTCTCGAGAATCTGACACCATCCTCTGGAGTGTCTGAAGACAACTACAGTGTACTTATATCTAATAAATAAATAAATAAATAAATAAATAAATAAATAAATAAATAAACATTTTTTAAAAGGATAAGAAAGAAAGACGGACCAGGCAGGCCTGCCCTCCTTATCTCTGTCTGTCTGTCTGTCTGTTTGTCTGATCCCCTGGAACTGGAGATGGGCCACAATATAGTTGCTGCTAGTTGATCCCAGGTTCTGGTAGAGGAGACAATGCTGTTAATTGTTGAGCCGTTTCAGTGGCCCCACACATCTTTAAATTTTTAGAAGTATATGTGAGGCTGTGTTTATGTACATCATATGCAGACCATAAGAGGGATTTAGATTCTCCAGAATATGACACCCTCTTCTGGAATGTCTGAAGACAACTACAGTGTACTTATATCTAATAAATACATATATAAATAAATAAAAATTTTTAAAATGTATAAGAAAGAAAGAAAAACCAGGCAGTCCTGCAATCCTTGTCTGTCTGTCTGTATGTATGTCTGTCAGATCCCCTGGAACTGGAGATGGGCCACAATATAGTTGCTGGTAGTTGATCCCAGGTCCTCTGGAAGAGGAGACAATGCTGTTAATTGTTGAGCCCTTTCAGTGGGCCCACCCATCTTTAAATTTTTAGAAGTATATGTGAGGCTGTGTTTATGTACATCATATGCAGACCATAAGAGGGATTTAGATTCTCCAGAAGATGACACCCTCTTCTAGAGTGTCTGAAGTCAGCTACAGTGTTCTTATATCTAATAAATACATAAATAAATAAATAAATAAATAAATAAATAAATAAATAAATAAACATTTTTTAAAAAGGATAAGAAAGTAAGAAAAACCAGGCAGGCCTGCCGCCCTTATCTCTGTCTGTCTGTCTGTCTGTCTGATCCCCTGGAACTGGAGATGGGACACCATAGTGTTGCTGGTAGTTTATCCCAGGTTCTCTGGAAGAGGAGACAATGCTGTTAATTGTTGAGCCCTTTCAGTGGCCCCACACTTCTTTAAATATTTAGAAGTATATGTGAGGCTGTGTTTATGTACATCATATTCAGATTATAAGAGGATTTAGATTCTCCAGAATCTGACACCCTCTACTGGAGTGTCTGAAGACAGCTACAGTGTACTTATATATAATAAATACATAAATACATAAATAAATAAATAAATAAATAAATAAATAAATAAATAAATAAATAAACATTTTTTTAAAAGGATAAGAAAGAATGTAAGACCAGGCAGGCCTGCCATCCTTATCTCTGTCTATCTGTCTGTCTGTCTGATCCCCTGGAACTGGAGATGGGCTACCATATAGTTGCTGGTAGTTGATCCCAGGTTCTCTGGAAGAGGAGACAATAGTGATAATTGTTGAGCCCTATCAGTGGCCCTACCCATCTTTAAATTTTTAGAAGTGTATGTGAGGCTGTGTTTATGTACATCATATGCAGACCAGAAGAGGGATTTAGATTCATCAGAATCTGACACCCTCTTCTGGAGTGTCTGAAGACAGCTACAGTGTACTTATATCTAATAAATACATAAATAAATAAATAAATAAATAAATAAATAAATAAATAAATAAACATTATTTAAACCAGATAAGAAAGAAAGAAAGACCAGGCAGGCCTGCCAACCTTATCTCTGTCTGTCTGTCTGTCTGTCGTTCTGATCCCCTGGAACTGGAGATGGGCCACCATATAGGTGCTGGAAGTTGCTCCCAGGTTCTCTGGAAGAGGAGACAATGCTGTTAATTGTTGAGCGCTTTCAGTGGCCCCACCCATCGTTAAATTTTTAGTACTATATGTGAGGCTGTGTTTATGTACATCATATGCAGACCATAAGAGGGATTTAGATTCTCCAGAATATGACACCCTCTTCTGGAGTGTCTGAAGACAGGTACAGTGTTCTTATATCTAATAAATACATAAATAAATAAACATTTTTTAAAAAGGATAAGAAAGAAAGAAAGACCAGGCAGGCCTGCCATCCATATCTCTGTCTGTCTGTCTGTCTCTCTATCTGATCCCCGGGAACTAGAGATGGGCTACCATATAGTTACTGGTAGTTGATCCAAGGTTCTCTGGAAGAGGAGACAATGCTGTTAATTGTTGAGCCCTTTCAGTGGCCCCACACTTCTTTAAATATTTAGAAGTATATGTGAGGCTGTGTTTATGTACATCATATTCAGATTATAAGAGGATTTAGATTCTCCAGAATCTGACACCCTCTACTGGAGTGTCTGAAGACAGCTACAGTGTACTTATATATAATAAATACATAAATAAATAAAGAAATAAATAAATAAACATTTTTTAAAAAGGATAAGAAAGAAAGTAAGACCAGGCAGGCCTGCCATCCTTATCTCTGTCTGTCTGTCTGTCTGTCTGTCTGATCCCCTGGAACTTGAGATGGGCCACCATATAGTTGCTGGTAGTTGATCCCAGGTTATCTGGAAGAAGAGACAATGCTGTTAATTGTTGATCCCTTTCAGTGGCCCCACCCATCTTTAAATTTTTAGAAGTGTATGTGAATCTGTGTTTATGTCCATCATATGCAGACCATAAGAGGGATTTATATTCTCCAGAATCTGACACCCTGTTCTGGAGTGTCTGAAGACAGCTACAGTGTACTTATATCTAATAAATACATAAGTAAATAAATAAACATTTTTTAAAAAGGATAAGAAAGAAAGAAAAACCAGGGAGGCCTGCCACCCTTGACTGTCTGTCTCTTTGTCTGCCTGATCCCCTGCAACTTGAAATGGGCCACCATATAGTTGCTGGTAGTTGATCCCACGTTCTCTGGAAGAGGAGACAATGGTGTTAATTGTTGAGCCCTTTCAGTGGGCCCACCCATCTTTAAATATTTAGAAGTATATGTGAGGCTGTGTTTATGTACATCATATGCAGACCATAAGAGGGATTTAGATTCTCCAGAAGATGACACCCTCTTCTAGAGTGTCTGAAGACAGCTACAGTGTACTTATATCTAATAAATACATATATAAATAAATAAGTAAATAAATAAATAATTAAATAAATAAATAAATAAACATTTTTTTAAAAGTATAAGAAAGAAAGAAAGACCAGGCAGGCCTCCATCCTTATCTCTGTCTCTCTGTCTGACTGTCTGATACCCTGGAACTGGAGATGGGCCACCATATAGTTGCTGGTAGTTTATCCAAGGTTCTCTGGAAGAAGAGGCAATGCTGTTAATTGTTGAGCCATTTCTGGGGCCCCACCCATCTTTAAATTTTTAGAAGAAAATATGAGGCTGTGTTTATGTCCATCATATGCAGACCATAAGAGGGATTTATATTCTCCAGAATCTGACACCCTCTTCTGGAGTGTCTGAAGACAGCTACAGTGTACTTATATCTAATAAATACATAAATAAATAAATAAATAAATAAACATTTTTTAAAAACGATAAGAAAGAAAGAAAAACCAGGGAGGCCTGCCACCCTTGTCTGTCTGTCTCTTTGTCTGCCTGATCCCCTGGAACTGGAGATGGGCCACCATATAGTTGCTGGTATTTGATCCCAGGTTCTCTGGTAGAGGAGACAATGCTGTTAATTGTTGAGCCGTTTCAGTGGCCCCACACATCTTTAAATTTTTAGAAGTATATGTGAGGCTGTGTTTATGTACATCATATGCAGAACATAAGAGGGATTTAGATTCTCCAGAATATGACACCCTCTTCTGAAGTGTCTGAAGACAGCTACAGTGTACTTATATCTAATAAATACATATATAAATAAATAAAAATTTTTAAAATGTATAAGAAAGAAAGAAAAACCAGGCAGTCCTGCAATCCATGTCTGTCTGTCTGTATGTATGTATGTCAGATCCCCTGGAACTGGAGATGGGCCACAATATAGCTGCTGGTAGTTGATCCTAGGTCCTCTGGAAGAGGAGACAATGCTGTTAATTGTTGAGCCCTTTCAGTGGCCCCACCCATCTTTAAATTTTTTGAAGTATATGTGAGGCTGTGTTTATGTACATCATATGCAGACCATAAGAGGGATATAGATTCTCCAGAATCTGACACCCTCTTCTGGAGAGTCTGAAGACAGCTACTGTGTACATATATCTAATAAATACATAAATAAATAAATGAATAAATGAATAAATAAATAAATAAACATTTTTAAAAAGGATAAGAAAGAAAGAAAAATCAGGCAGGACTGCCATCCTTATCTCTGTCTGTCTGTCAGTCTGTCTGATCCCCTGCAACTTGAGATGGGCCACCATATAGTTACTGGTAGTTGATCCCACGTTCTCTGGAAGAGGAGACAATGCTGTTAATTGTTGAGCCCTTTCAGTGGGCCCACCCATCTTTAAATTTTTAGAAGTATATGTGAGGCTGTGTTTATGTACATCATATGCAGACCATAAGAGGGATTTAGATTCTCCAGAAGATGACACCCTCTTCTAGAGTGTCTGAAGTCAGCTACAGTGTACTTATATCTAATAAATAAATAAATAAATAAATAAATAAATAAATAAATAAATAAACATTTTTTTAAAAGTATAAGAAAGAAAGAAAGACCAGGCAGGCCTCCGTTCCTTATCTCTGTCTCTCTGTCTGACTGTCTGATACCCTGGAACTGGTGATGGGCCACCATATAATTGCTGGTAGTTTATCCAAGGTTCTCTGGAAGAAGAGGCAATGCTGTTAATTGTTGAGCCATTTCTGGGGCCCCACCCATCTTTAAATTTTTAGAAGAAAATGTGAGGCTGTGTTTATGTACATCATATGCACACCATAAGAGGGATTTAGATTCTCTAGAATCTGACACCCTCTTCTGGAGTGTCTGAAGACAGCTACAGTGTACTTATATCTAATAAATAAATAAATAAATAAACAAATGAATAAATAAATAAATAAATAAATAAATAAATAAACATTTTTTAAAAAGGATAAGAAAGTAAGAAAGACCAGGCAGGCCTGCCGCCCTTATCTCTGTCTGTCTGTCTGTCTGTCTGATCCCCTGGAACTGGAGATGGGCCACCATAGTGTTGCTGGTAGTTTATCCCTGGTTCTCTGGAAGAGGAGACAATGCTGTTAATTGTTGAGCCCTTTCAGTGGCCCCACAGTTCTTTAAATATTTAGAAGTATATGTGAGGCTGTGTTTATGTACATCATATTCAGATTATAAGAGGATTTAGATTCTCCAGAATCTGACACCCTCTACTGGAGTGTCTGAAGACAGCTACAGTGTACTTATATATAATAAATACATAAATAAATAAAGAAATAAATAAATAAACATTTTTTAAAAAGGATAAGAAAGAAAGTAAGACCAGGCAGGCCTGCCATCCTTATCTCTGTCTGTCTGTCTGTCTGTCTGATCCCCTGGAACTGGAGATGGGCCACCATATAGTTGCTGGTAGTTGATCCAAGGTTCTCTGGAAGAGGAGACAATGCTGTTAATTGTTGAGCCCTTTCAGTGGCCCCACACTTCTTTAAATATTTAGAAGTATATGTGAGGCTGTGTTTATGTACATCATATGCAGACCATAAGAGGGATTTAGATTCTCCAGCATCTGACACCCTCTTCTGGAGTGTCTGAAGACAGCAACAGTGTACTTATATCTAATAAATAAATAAATAAATGAATAAATAAATAAATAAACATTATTTAAACCAGATAAGAAAGAAAGAAAGACCAGGCAGCCTGCCAACCTTTTCTCTGTCTGTCTGTCTGTCTGTCGTTCTGATCCCCTGGAACTGGAGATGGGCCACCATATAGGTGCTGGTAGTTGATCCCAGGTTCTCTGGAAGAGATGACAATGCTGTTAATTGTTGAGCGCTTTCAGTGGCCCCACCCGTCTTTAAATTTTTAGTACTATATATGAGGCTGTGTTTATGTACATCATATGCAGACCATAAGAGGGATTTAGATTCTCCAGAATCTGACACCCTCTTCTGGAGTGTCTGAAGACAGCTACAGTGTTCTTATATCTAATAAATACATAAATAAATAAACATTTTTTAAAAAGGATAAGAAAGAAAGAAAGACCAGGCAGGCCTGCCATCCTTATCCTTGTCTGTCTGTCTGTCTGTCTGATCCCCTGGGAGTGGAGATGGGCCACCATATAGTTGCAGCTAGTTGATCCCAGGTTCTCTGGAAGAGGAGACAATAATGTTAATTGCTGAGCCCTTTCAGTGCCCCCCCCCACCTTTAAATTTTAAGAAGTAAATGTGAGGCTGTGTTTATGTACATCATATGCAGACCATAAGAGGGATTTAGATTCTTCAGAATCTGACACCTTCTTCTGGAGTGTCTGAAGACGGCTACAGTGTACTTATATCTAATAAACATATAAATAAATAAATAAACATTTTTTAAAAGGATATGAAAGAAAGAAAGACCAGGCAGGCCTGCCATCCTTAACTCTGTCAATCTGTCTGTCTGTCTGTCTGATCCCTTGGAACTGGAGATGGGCCACCATATAGTTGCTGTTAGTTGATCCCAGGTTCTCTGGAAGAGGAGACAATGCTGTTAATTGTTGAGCCCTTTCAGTGGCTCCACCTATCTTTAAATTTTTAGAAGTATATGTTAGGCTGTGTTTATGTACATCATATGCAGACCATAAGAGGGATTTAGATTCTGCAGAATCTGACACCCTCTTCTGGAGTGTCTGAAGACAACTACAGTGTACTTATATCTAATAAATACATAAATAAATAAATAAATATATATATAAATAAATAAACATTATTTGAAAAGGATAAGAAAGAAAGAAAGACCAGGCAGGCCTGCCCTACTTATCTCTGTCTGTCTGTCTGTCTGTCTGATCCCCTGGAACTGGAGATGGGCCACCATATAGTTGCTGGTAGTTGATCCCAGGTTCTCTGGAAGAAGAGACAATGCTGTTAATTGTTGAGCCCTTTGAGTGGCCCCACCCATCTTGAAATTTTTAGAAGTGTATGTGAATCTGTGTTTATGTCCATCATATGCAGACCATAAGAGGGATTTATATTCTCCAGAATCTGACACCCTCTTCTGGAGTGTCTGAAGACAGCTACAGTGTACTTATATCTAATAAATACATACGTAAATAAATAAATAAATAAATAAACATTTTTTTACAAAGATAAGAAAGAGAGAAAGTCCAGGCAGGCCTGCCATCCTTATCTCTGTCTGTCTGTCTGATCCCCTGGAACTGGAGATGGGCCACCATATAGTTGCTGGTAGTTTATCCCATGTTCTCTGGAAGAGGAGACAATGCTGTTAATTGTTGAGCCCTTTCAGTGGCCCCACACATCTTTAAATTTTTAGAAGTATATGTGAGGCTGTGTTTATGTACATCATATGCAGACCATAAGAGGGATTTAGATTCTCCAGAATCCTACACCCTCTTCTGGAGTGTCTGAAGACAGCTACAGTGTACTTATATCTAATAAATACATAAATAAATAAACAAATAAATAAATAAATAAATAAATAAACATTTTTTTAAAAATGATAAGAAAAAAAGAAAGACCAGGCAGGCCTGCCATCCTTATCTCTGTCTGTCTGTCTGTCTGTCTGTCTGTCTGTCTGTCTGATCTTCTGGAACTGGAGATGGGCCACAATAGTGTCTGATAGTTGATCACAGGTTCTCTGGAAGAGGAGACAATGCTGTTAATTGTTGAGCCATTTCAGTGGCCCCATCCATCTTTAAATTTTGAGAAGTATATGTGAGGCTGTGTTTATGTACATCATATGCAGACCATAAGAGGGATTTAGATTCTCCAGAATCTGACACACTCTAATGGAGTGTCTGAAGACAGCTACAGTGTACCCATATCTAATAAATACATAAATAAATAAATAAACATTTCTTAAAAGAATAAGAAAGAAAGAAAGACCAGGCAGGCCTCCATCCTTATCTCTATCTGTGTGTATGTCTGTCTCTCTGTCTGATCCCCTGGAATTGGAGATGGGCCACCATATAGTTGCTGGTAGTTCATCCCAGGTTCTCTGGAAGAGGAGACAATGCTGTTAATTATTGAGCCCTTTCAGTGGCCCCACACATCTTTAAATTTTTAGAAATGTATGTGAGGCTGTGTTTATGTACATCATATGGAGACCATAAGAGGGATTTAGATTCTCCAGAATCTGACACCCTCTTCTGGAGTGTCTGAAGACAGCTACAGTGTACTTATATATAATAAATACATAAATAAATAAATAAACATTTTTTTAAAAAGGATAAGAAAGAAAGAAAAACCAGGCAGGCCTGCCATCCTTGACTGTTTGTCTGTCTGTCTGTCTGATCCCCTGGAACTGGAAATGGGCCACCATATAGTGGCTGGTAGTTGATCCCAGGTTCTCTGGAAGAGGAGACAATGCTGTTAATTGTTGAGCCCGTTCAGTGGCCCCACACATCTTTAAATTTTTAGAAGTATATGTGAGGCTGTGTTTATGTACATCATATGTGGCCCATAAGAGGGATTTTGATTCTCCAGAATCTGACACTCTCTTCTGGAGTGTCTGAAGACAGCTACAGTGTACTTATATCTAATAAATAAATAAATAAATAAATAAATAAATAAATAAATAAACATTTTTAAAAGGGATAAGAAAGAAAGAAAAACCACCAGGCCTGCCATACTTGTCTTTCTGTCTTGCCTAGCCCCTTGCCTAGCCTAGCCTAGCCTAGCCCCTTGCCTAGCCTAGCCTAGCCTCTTGCCTAGCCTAGCCTAGCCCCTTGCCTAGCCTAGCCCTGCCTTGCCTAGCCCTGCCTATCCCTGTCTTTAACCAGGCTGGCCTCAATTCAGAAACTGACTGCCTCTGCCTCCAGAGTGCTCTCATTAAGAGCTCGAGCCACCACTGACTGTTGGGTTTTCTAAGTCTTACATAGGTATGGTCTGTTTCTCAACTGTGAAACCCTAATTAACACATGTAGTCTGTCCTAGGTCAGCCATAGCTACAGACTGAGGCCTTTTCTAAAACAAAACAAAAGAAAACAAAAAATAGAAATAATAAAATAAATAAATTAAGCAACCACATGATATCTTTTCTTTCTTTCAATGATACTCAGAGCTTGAAGCAGTTCACCCATGAGACCTCAGCTCCGGACATTGAGGCTCTTTCCCTAACAAGTATTATGGCTGAACCTGAGGGGTTCTACTGCTGATTTGTGTCCCCCACTTTAAAAAAATAGTTGTTTTCAAAGGCTGCAGGTTCTTAGCCCTGTTCCTTGTTACAGTTGAGTCACAGCCCTGAAAGTTCAGTGGTAGTTAAAGGCACTGAGAAGGGCTTCCTATAGACATCGAAGACCAAGTCTTTGATATTAAAAAAGTTAATCTGGATTCCCCCACCCCCTGGCATCCTTAGAATGCCTAGAAAGGAAGGCAGGGACCTGGGCAGAAGGGTGCAAGGCTACTGGTGTTTGTAAGTGGTAACAGAAAGCTTTCTCTTGTTGGTACCCTACCCCAAGTTACATTGTCACTTCTTTTTCCTAGTTGTTGTTTTGTCGGTTTGTATTCTCAACATAGACCCTTTTCCTTCCTAACCTTGGCTGTCCTGAACCTTACTGTCCTTGAAGTCAGTGATTTGCCTGTCTTGCTGGGATGAAACTGTGAGCTACCATCCAGAAGGAAGCACCCTGCTGAGGTTAGATTGGGGTCTCTTCCATTTTCCTCTATGAACATGCATATGGCAGGCCTGTTCTTTCTTTTTTACTTTTCCTTTTCTTTTTAAAGATTTATTTATTTATTATATTTAAGTATGCTGTAGCTATGTTCAGACACTCCAGAAGAGTGTGTCAGATGCTGAAGAATCTAAATCATTCTTATTGTCTGCATATGATGTATATAAACACAGCCTCACATATACTCAAAAAAAAAAAAGAATGAAAGATGTGGCTACAGAGAGGACTCAACAATTAAGAGCATTGTCTCCTCTTCCAGAGAACCTGGGCTCAATTACCAGTATATATATATGGTGGCCCATCTCCAGTTCCAGGGGATCTAATACTCTGTTCTGGAGTCTGTGGGCACAGCATACACATGCAAAACATTCTTACACTAAAAATAAAATTGATCATTGAGAGAGAGGAGAAAGAGGGGGTGAGAGAGAGGGGAGGTAATCATAACTCCTGACGAGTTTGAAGACCTGAGCTTCATCACTCACACAAATAAATAAATGCAAAATATTTTTTATAAATAAACTCTGCCATTGCCCTTTAAAAATTCCTAGAAAACAAGTTTTATGAGCAACAGTTATATTTACTATATCTAAAGGACAGTCATGAGCATATTCTCTAAATAGAAAAAGGCCTGTTAGTCTTAGAAATGGAAAAGACAAACCAAGGAAGGTTTACAATTACATAATGAGGCAGCTCAGCCCAGCACTCAGGTTGGAAGTAAGACTCGAGAATAGGATACACCTGAAGACAGACAGCCATTGCTTTTTGTTTCGGAGGCTGAAAGGATACACCTGAAGACAGCCAATGCTGTGTGTGCTTGATGGTGATCTGGTAATTTTTTTTTTTAATTTTTAAAAACTTTAACACTTTTTATAAAACTTTTATAAAAACTTTTTATTCTCCTTGGTTTCTTTCTTTCTTTCTTTCTTTCTTTCTTTCTTTCTTTCTTTCTTTCTTTCTTTCTTTCTTTCTTTTTTCAGGTTTTCTCACCATATTGCAGGTACTACAAGTTTGATTTTCTTATTTTTTGACTGTTTCAGGGTTTCTCACCATATTGCAGGTCCTACTGTGTGATTTTATCATTTTTCGACTTTTTCAGGGTTTCTCACCATATTCCAATTCCTATAGTGTGATTTTCTCATTTTTCGACTTTTTCAGGTATTCTCACCATATTGCAGGTCCTAAAAGTGTGAATTTCTTATTTTTCGACTTTTGCAGGGTTTCTCACCATGTTCCAGCTACTACAGTGTATTTTTCTCATTTTTTAAAATTTTCACGGTCTCTCATCTTATTCAAAGTCGAACAGTGTGATTTTCTCATTTTTCGACTTTTTTAGGGTTTCTCACCATATTCCAGGTCCTACTGCATGATTTTCTCATTTTTCGACTTTTTCAGGGTTTCTCACCATATTCCAAGTCGTACAGTGTGATTTTCTCATTTTTTGACTTTTTCAGGGTTTCTCATCATATTCCAAGTCCTACAGTGTGATTTTCTCATTTTTCAACTTTTTCAGGGTTTCTCACCATATTGCAGGTCCTACTGTGTGATTTTCTCATTTTTTGACTTTTTCAGGGTTTCTCACCATATTCCAGGTCCTACTGCATGATTTTCTCATTTTTCGACTTTTTCAGGGTTTCTCACCATATTCCAAGTCCTACAGTGTGATTTTCTCATTTTTCGACTTTTTTAGGGTTTCTCATCATATTCCAAGTCCTACAGTGTAATTTTCTCATTTTTTGACTTTTTCAGGGTTTCTCATCTTATTCCATGTCCTAGAGTGTTATTTTTCTAATTTGTTGACTCTTTCAGAGTTTCTCCACTTACTCCATGTATTACAGTGTGATTTTTCTCATTTTTATACTTTTTCAGGGTTTCTCATTATATTCCATGTCCTAAAGTGTGATTTTCTCATTTTTTGACTTTTTCAGTGTTTCTCACCATATTCCAGGTCCTACAGTTTGATATTCTCATTTTTCAACTTTTTCAGGGTTTCTCACCATATTCTGGGTCCTAGTGTGTGATTTTCTCATTTTTCGACTTTTTCAGGGTTTCTCACCATATTGGTGGTCCTACAAGTGTAATTTTCTGATTTTTCGACTTTTTCGGGGTTTCTCACCATATTCCAGCTCCTACAGTGTATTTCTCTCATTTTTTGACTTTTTCATGATTTCTCATCTTATTCCAAGTCCTACAGTGTGATTTTCTCATTTTTCGAATTTTTCAGGGTTTCTCACCATATTGCAGGTACTACAAGTTTGAATTTCTTATTTTTCGACTGTTTCAGTGTTTCTCACCATAATCCAGGTCCTACTGTTTGATTTTCTCATTTTTCGACTTTTTCAGGGTTTCTCATCATATTCCAAGTCCTAGAGTGTGATTTTCTCATTTTTCGAGTTTTTCAGGGATTCTCACCATATTACAGGTCCTACAAGTGTGAATTTCTTATTTTTCGACTTTTGCAGGGTTTCTCACCATGTTCCATCTACTACAGTGTATTTTTCTCATTTTTTAAAATTTTCACGGTTTCTCATCTTATTCCAAGTCGAACAGTGTGATTTTCTCATTTTTCGACTTTTTCAGGGTTTCTCACCATATTGCAGGTACTACAAGTTTGATTTTCTTATTTTTCAAATATTTCAGGGTTTCTCACCATATTCCAGGTCCTACTGTGTGATTTTCTCACGTTAAGACTTTTTCAGTGTTTCTCACCATATTCTAGGTACTACAGTGTGATTTTCTCATTTTTTGACTTTTTCAGGTTTTCTCATCCTATTCCAAGTCCTAGAGTGTGATTTTCTCTTTTTCGGACTTTTTCAGGGTTTCTCAAAAAATATTCCAGGTCCTACAGTGTAATTTTCTCATTTTTTTGACTTTTTCAGAGTTTATCACCATATTCCAGGTCCTAATGTGTGATTTTCTCATTTTTAGACATTTTCAGTGTTTCTGACCATATTCCAGGTCCTACAGTATGATTGTTCTCATGTTAAGACTTTTTCAGTGTTTCTCACCATATTCCAGGTCCTACTGCATATTTTGCTCATTTTTTACTTTTTCAGGGTTTCTCACCATATTTCAAGTCCTATATGGTGATTTTCTCATTTTTTGACTTTTTCAGGGTTTCTCATCTTACTCCAAGTCCTACAGTGTGATTTTCTCATTTTTTGACTTTTATGGGTTTCTCACCATATTGCAGGTCCTACAAGTGTGAATTTCTTATTGTTGGACTTTTTCAGGGTTTCTCACCATATTCCAGCTCCTACAGTGTATTTTTGTCATTTTTTGTCTTTTTCACGGTTTCTCATCTTATTCCAAGTCCTACAGTGTGATTTTCTCATTTTTCAACTTTTTCAGGGTTTCTCACCATATTGCAGGTCCTACTGTGTGATTTTCTCATTTTTTGACTTTTTCAGGGTTTCTCACCATATTCCAGGTCCTACTGCATGATTTTCTCATTTTTCGACTTTTTCAGGGTTTCTCACCATATTCCAAGTCGTACAGTGTGATTTTCTCATTTTTTGACTTTTTCAGGGTTTCTCATATTATTCCATGTCCTAGAGTGTTATTTTTCTAATTTGTCGACTCTTTCAGAGTTTCTCCACTTATTCCATGTATTACAGTGTGATTTTTCTCAGTTTTGGACTTTTTCAGGGTTTCTCACCTTATTCCAGGACCTACAGTTTGATTTTCTCATTTTTTGACTTTTTCAGGGTTTCTCACCATATTCCAGGTCCTACAGTGTGATTTTCTCATTTTTTTACTTTTTCAGGGTTTCTCATCATATTCCAAGTCCTAGAGTGTGTTTTTCTCTTTTTTTGACTTTTTCAGGGTTTCTCACCATATTCCAGGTCCTACAGTGTGATTTTCTCATTTTAAGACTTTTTCAGGGTTTCTCACCATATTCCAGGTCCTACTGCATGATTTTCTCATTTTTTGACTTTTTCAGGGTTTCTCACCATATTCCAGGTCCTACAGTGTGATTTTCTCATTTTTCGACTTTTTAGGGTTTCTCATCATATTCCAAGTCCTACAGTGTGATTTTCTCCTTTTTTGACTTTTTCAGGGTTTCTCATATTATTCCATGTCCTAGAGTGTTATTTTTCTAATTTGTCGACTCTTTCAGAGTTTCTCCACTTATTCCATGTATTACAGTGTGATTTTTCTCAGTTTTGGACTTTTTCAAGTTTTCTCACCTTATTCCAGGACCTACAGTTTGATTTTCTCATTTTTTGACTTTTTCAGGGTTTCTCACCATATTCCAGGTCCTACAGTGTGATTTTCTCATTTTTTTACTTTTTCAGGGTTTCTCATCATATTCCAAGTCCTAGAGTGTGTTTTTCTCTTTTTTTGACTTTTTCAGGGTTTCTCACCATATTCCAGGTCCTACAGTGTGATTTTCTCATTTTTTTACTTTTTCAGGGTTTCTCATCATATTCCAAGTCCTAGAGTGTGTTTTTCTCTTTTTTTGACTTTTTCAGGGTTTCTCACCATATTCCAGGTCCTACAGTGTGATTTTCTCATTTTAAGACTTTTTCAGGGTTTCTCACCATATTCCAGGTCCTACTGCATGATTTTCTCATTTTTTGACTTTTTCAGGGTTTCTCACCATATTCCAGGTCCTACTGTGTGATTTTCTCATTTTTCGACTTTTTAGGGTTTCTCATCATATTCCAAGTCCTACAGTGTGATTTTCTCCTTTTTTGACTTTTTCAGGGTTTCTCATATTATTCCATGTCCTAGAGTGTTATTTTTCTAATTTGTCGACTCTTTCAGAGTTTCTCCACTTATTCCTTGTATTACAGTGTGATTTTTCTCAGTTTTGGACTTTTTCAAGTTTTCTCACCTTATTCCAGGACCTACAGTTTGATTTTCTCATTTTTTGACTTTTTCAGGGTTTCTCACCATATTCCAGGTCCTACAGTGTGATTTTCTCATTTTTTTACTTTTTCAGGGTTTCTCATCATATTCCAAGTCCTAGAGTGTGTTTTTCTCTTTTTTTGACTTTTTCAGGGTTTCTCACCATATTCCAGGTCCTACAGTGTGATTTTCTCATTTTTTTACTTTTTGAGGGTTTCTCATCATATTCCAAGTCCTAGAGTGTGTTTTTCTCTTTTTTTGACTTTTTCAGGGTTTCTCACCATATTCCAGGTCCTACAGTGTGATATTCTCATTTTAAGACTTTTTCAGGGTTTCTCACCATATTCCAGGTCCTACTGCATGATTTTCTCATTTTTTGACTTTTTCAGGGTTTCTCACCATATTCCAGGTCCTACAGTGTGATTTTCTCATTTTTCGACTTTTTAGGGTTTCTCATCATATTCCAAGTCCTACAGTGTGATTTTCTCCTTTTTTGACTTTTTCAGGGTTTCTCATATTATTCCATGTCCTAGAGTGTTATTTTTCTAATTTGTCGACTCTTTCAGAGTTTCTCCACTTATTCCATGTATTACAGTGTGATTTTTCTCAGTTTTGGACTTTTTCAGGTTTTCTCACCTTATTCCAGGACCTACAGTTTGATTTTCTCATTTTTTGACTTTTTCAGGGTTTCTCACCATATTCCAGGTCCTAGAGTGTGATTTTCTCATTTTTTTACTTTTTCAGGGTTTCTCATCATATTCCAAGTCCTAGAGTGTGTTTTTCTCTTTTTTTGACTTTTTCAGGGTTTCTCACCATATTCCAGGTCCTACAGTGTGATTTTCTCATTTTTTTACTTTTTCAGGGTTTCTCATCATATTCCAAGTCCTAGAGTGTGTTTTTCTCTTTTTTTGACTTTTTCAGGGTTTCTCACCATATTGCAGGTCCTACAGTGTGATTTTCTCATTTTAAGACTTTTTCAGGGTTTCTCACCATATTCCAGGTCCTACTGCATGATTTTCTCATTTTTTGACTTTTTCAGGGTTTCTCACCATATTCCAGGTCCTACAGTGTGATTTTCTCATTTTTCGACTTTTTAGGGTTTCTCATCATATTCCAAGTCCTACAGTGTGATTTTCTCATTTTTTGACTTTTTCAGGGTTTCTCATATTATTCCATGTCCTAGAGTGTTATTTTTCTAATTTGTCGACTCTTTCAGAGTTTCTCCACTTATTCCATGTATTACAGTGTGATTTTTCTCAGTTTTGGACTTTTTCAGGGTTTCTCACCTTATTCCAGGACCTACAGTTTGATTTTCTCATTTTTTGACTTTTTCAGGGTTTCTCACCATATTCCAGGTCCTACAGTGTGATTTTCTCATTTTTCTACTTTTTCAGGGTTTCTCATCATATTCCAAGTCCTAGAGTGTGTTTTTCTCTTTTTTTGACTTTTTCAGGGTTTCTCACCATATTCCAGGTCCTACAGTGTGATTTTCTCATTTTTTTACTTTTTCAGGGTTTCTCATCATATTCCAAGTCCTAGAGTGTGTTTTTCTCTTTTTTTGACTTTTTCAGGGTTTCTCACCATATTCCAGGTCCTACAGTGTGATTTTCTCATTTTAAGACTTTTTCAGGGTTTCTCACCATATTCCAGGTCCTACTGCATGATTTTCTCATTTTTCGACTTTTTCAGGGTTCCTCACCATATTCCAAGTCCTACAGTTTAATTTTCTCATTTTTCGACTTTTTTAGGGTTTCTCATCATATTCCAAGTCCTACAGTGTGATTTTCTCATTTTTTGACTTTTTCAGGGTTTCTCATCTTATTCCATGTCCTAGAGTGTTATTTTTCTAATTTGTTGACTCTTTCAGAGTTTCTCCACTTACTCCATGTATTACAGTGTGATTTTTCTCATTTTTTTACTTTTTCAGGGTTTCTCACCATATTCCAGGTCCTACAGTGTGATTTTCTCATTGTAAGCCTTTTTCAGTGTTTCTCACCAAATTGCCGCTCCTAATGCGTGATTTTTTTCTTTTTTCGACTTTTTCAGTTTTTCTCACCATATTCCAACCCTACAGCGTGATTTTCTCATTTTTTGACTTTTATGGGTTTCTCATCATATTCCAAGTCCTAAAGTTTGATTTTCTCATTTTTTGACTTTTTCAGTGTTTCTCACCATATTCCAGGTCCTACAGTGTGATTTTCTCATTTTAAGACTTTTTCAGGGTTTCTAACCATATTGGAGGTCAAACAAGTGTGAGTTTCTTATTTTTCGACTTTATCAGGTTTTCTCACCATATTCCAGCTCCTACAGTGTATTTTTCTCATTTTTAGACTTTTTCACGTTTTCTCACAATATTCCTGGTCCTACAGCGTGATTTTCTCATTTTTCGACTTTTTCAGGGTTTCTCACCATATTCCAAGTCGTACAGTGTGATTTTCTCATTTTTTGACTTTTTCAGGGTTTCTCATCATATTCCAAGTCCTACAGTGTGATTTTCTCATTTTTTGACTTTTCGTGGTTTCTCATCTTATTCCAAGTCCTAGAGTGTGATTTTTCTAATTTTTTGACTTCTTCAGATTATATCACCATTATCCATATACTACTGTGTGATTTTTCTCATTTTTCGACTTTTTCAGTGTTTCTCACCATATTGGTGGTCCTACAAGTGTAAAATTCTGATTTTTCGACTTTTTCGGGGTTTCTCACCATATTCCAGCTCCTACAGTGTATTTCTCTCATTTTTTGACTTTTTCATGATTTCTCATCTTATTCCAAGTCCTACAGTGTGATTTTCTCATTTTTCGAATTTTTCAGGGTTTCTCACCATATTGCAGGTACTACAAGTTTGAATTTCTTATTTTTCAACTGTTTCAGGGTTTCTCACCATATTGCAGGTCCTACTGTGTGATTTTCTCATTTTTCGACTTTTTCAGGGTTTCTCATCATATTCCAAGTCCTAGAGTGTGATTTTCTCATTTTTCGAGTTTTTCAGGGATTCTCACCATATTGCAGGTCCTACAAGTGTGAATTTCTTATTTTTCGACTTTTGCAGGGTTTCTCACCATGTTCCATCTACTACAGTGTATTTTTCTCATTTTTTAAAATTTTCACGGTTTCTCATCTTATTCCAAGTCGAACAGTGTGATTTTCTCATTTTTCGACTTTTTCAGGGTTTCTCACCATATTGCAGGTACTACAAGTTTGATTTTCTTATTTTTCAAATATTTCAGGGTTTCTCACCATATTCCAGGTCCTACTGTGTGATTTTCTCACGTTAAGACTTTTTCAGTGTTTCTCATCATATTCTAGGTACTACAGTATGATTTTCTCATTTTTTGACTTTTCAGGTTTTTTCATCTTATTCCAAGTCCTAGAGTGTGATTTTCTCCTTTTCGGACTTTTTCAGGGTTTCTCAAAAATATTCAGGTCCTACAGTGTAATTTTCTCATTTTTTGACTTTTTCAGTGTTTCTCATCATATTGTAGGTCCTACAAGTATGAATTTCTTATTTTTCGACTTTTTCAGATATTCTCACCATTTTCCAGGTCCTAATGTGTGATTTTTTTAATTTTTAGACTTTTTCAGTGTTTCTGACCATATTCCAGGTCCTACTGCATGATTTGCTCATTTTTTTACTTTTTCAGGTTTTCTCACCATATTCAAGTCCTATAGTGTGATTTTCTCATTTTTTGACTTTTTCAGGGTTTCTCATCTTACTCAAAGTCCTACAGTGTGATTTTCTCATTTTAAGACTTTTTCAGGTTTTCTCACCATATTCCAGGTCCTACTGCATGATTTTCTCATTTTTCGACTTTTTCAGGGTTCCTCACCATATTCCAAGTCCTACAGTGTGATTTTCTCATTTTTCGACTTTTTTAGGGTTTCTCATCATATTCCAAGTCCTACAGTGTGATTTTCTCATTTTTTGACTTTTTCAGGGTTTCTCATGTTATTCCATGTCCTAGAGTGTTTTTTTTTCTAATTTGTTGACTCTTTCAGAGTTTCTCCACTTATTCCATGTATTACAGTGTGATTTTTCTCATTTTTGACTTTTTCAGGGTTTCTCACCATATTCCAGGACCTACAGTTTGATTTTCTCATTTTTTGACTTTTTCAGGGTTTCTCACCATATTCCAGGTCCTTACAGTGTGATTTTCTCATTTTCGACTTTTTCAGGTTTTCTCACCGTATTCCAGCTCCTACAGTGTATTTTTCTCATTTTTAGACTTTTTCACGTTTTTCTCACAATATTCCTGGTCCTACTGCGTGATTTTCTCATTTTTCGACTTTTCTCACCCTATTGCAGGTCCTACAAGTGTGAATTTCTTATTTTTTGACTTTTTCAGGGTTTCTCACCATATTCCAGCTCCTTCAGTGTATTTTTCTCATTTTTGACTTTTTCAGGGTTTCTCACCATATTGCAGATACGACAAATATGATTTTCTTATTTTTCGACTGCTTCAGGGTTTCTCACCATATTCCAGGTCCTACTGTGTGATTTTCTCATTTTTCGACTTTTTCAGTGTTTTCTCACCATATTCAAGGTACTACAGTGTTATTTTCTCATTTTTTGACTTTTTCAGGTTTTCTCATCATATTCCAAGTCCTACAGGGTGACTTTCTCTTTTTTCGACTTTTAAAGGGTTTCTCAACATATTCCAGGTCCACCAGTGTAATTTTCTCATTTTTCGACTTTTTCAGGGTTTCTCATCATATTCCAAGTCCTAGAGTGTGATTTTCTCATTTTTCGAGTTTTTCAGTAATTCTCACCATATTGCAGGTCCTACAAGTGTGTATTTCTTATTTTTCGACTTTTGCAGGGTTTCTCACCATGTTCCAACTACTACAGTGTATTTTATTCATTTTTTAAAATTTTCACAGTCTCTCATCTTATTCCATGTCCTATAGTGTGATTTTCTCATTTTTCGACTTTTTCAGGGTTTCTCACCATATTGCAGGTACTACAAGTTTGATTTTCTTATTTTTCAAATGTTTCAGGGTTTCTCACCATATTCCAGGTCCTACTGTGTGATTTTCTCACGTTAAGACTTTTTCAGTATTTCTCACCATATTCTAGGTACTACAGTGTGATTTATTCATTTTTTTACTTTTTCAGGTTTTCTCATCATATTCCAAGTCCTAGAGTGTGATTTTCTCTTTTTTGGACTTTTTCAGGGTTTCTCACCATATTGTAGGTCCTACAAGTGTGAATTTCTTATTTTTCGACTTTTTCAGAGTTTCTCACCATATTCCAGGTCCTACTGCGTGATTTTCTCATTTTTCGACTTTTTCAGGGTTTCTCACCATATTCCAGGTACTACTGCGTGATTTTCTCATGTTTTTGACTATTTCAGAGTTTATCACCATATTCCAGGTCCTACTGTGTGATTTTCTCATTTTAATACTTTTTTAGTGTTTCTCACCATATTCCAGGTACAGTGTGATATTCTCATTTTTTGACTTTTTCAGTGTTTCTCACCATATTCCAAGTCCTACAGTGTGATTTTCTCTTTTTTTAAACTTTTTCAGGGTTTCTTACCGTACTCCAGGTTCTACATTGTCATTTTCTCATTTTTCGAATATTTCAGGTTTTCTCAACATATTCCAGGTCCTACACTGTCATTTTCTAATTTGCGACTTTTTCAGAGTTTCTCACCATATTCCATGTACTACAGTGTGATTTTTCTCATTTTTTGACTTTTTCAGGGTTTTTCACTATATTCCAAGTCCTACAGGGTGATTTTCTCATTTTTTGACTTTTTCAGGGTTTCTCACCATATTCCAAGTCCTACAGTGTGATTTTCTCATTTTTTGACTTTTTCAGGTTTTCTCATCATATTCCAAGTCCTAGGGTGTTATTTTCTCCTTTTTCGACTTTTTCATGTTTTCTCACCATATTCCAGGTCCTACAGTGTGATTTTTCTCATTTTTTGACTTTTCAGGGTTTCTCACCATATTCCAGCTCCTACAGTGTGATTTTCTCATTTTTTCGATTTTTTTCATGTTTTCTCATCATATTCCAAGTCCTACAGTGTGATTTTCTCATTTTTTGACTTTTTCAGAATTTCTCACCCTATTGCTGATCCTACAGTGTGATTTTCTCATTTTTCGACTTTTTCAGGGTTTCTCACCATATTGCAGGTACTACAAGTTTGATTTTCTTAGTTTTTGACTGTTTCAGGGTTTCTCACCATATTCCAAGTCCTACTGTGTGATTTTCTCATTTTTAGACTTTTTCAGTGTTTTCTCACAATATTCAAGGTACTACAGTGTGATTTTCACATTTTTTGAGTTTTTCAGGTTTTCTCATCATATTCCAAATCCTACAGTGTGATTTTCTTTTTCCGACTTTTAAAGGGTTTCTTACCATATTCCATGTCCTACTCTGTAATTTTCTCATTTTTCGACTTTTCAGGGTTTCTCACCATATTGGAGGTCCTACTTGTGTGATTTTCTTATTCTTCGACTTTTTCAGGGTTTCTTACCACATTCCAGGTCCTACAGTACATTTTTCTCATTTTTTGACTTTTTCAGGGTTTCTCATCATATTCCAAATCCTACAGTGTGATTTTTTCTTTTTTCGACTTTTTCAGGGTGTCTCACCATATTGCAGGTACTACAAATTTGATTTTCTTATATTTCGACTGTTTCACGGTTTCTCACCATATTGCAGGTCCTCCTGTGTGGTTTTCTCATTTTTTGACTTTTTCAGTGTTTCTCACCATATTTCAGGTCCTACAGTGTATTTTTCTCATTTTATACTTTTTCACGGTTTCTCATCATATTCGTAGTCCTACAGTGTGATTTTCTCATTTTTCGACTTTTTCAGGGTTTCTCACCATATTTCAGGTACTACAAGTTTTATCTTATTTTTAGACTTTTTCAGTGTTTCTCACCATATTCCAGGTACTACAGTGTGATTTTCTCATTTTTTGACTTTTTCAGGGTTTCTCATCTTATTCCAAGTCCTAGAGTGTGATTTTCGCATTTTTCGAATTTTTCAGGGATTCTCAGCATATTCCAGTTCCTACAGTTTGATTTTCTATTTTTTCTACTTTTTCAGGGTTTCTTACCTTATCCCAAGTCCTACAGTGTGATTTTCTCATTTTAAGACTTTTTCAGGGTTTCTCCTCATATTCCAAGTCCTACAGTGTGATTTTCTCATTTTTTGACTTTTTCTGGGTTTCTAATCATATTCCAAGTCCTAGAGTGTGATATTTTCATTTTTTGACTTTTTCAGTGTTTCTCACCATATTGCATGTACTACAAGTTTGATTTTCTTTTTTTTCGACTGTTTCAGGGTTTCTCGCCATATTCCAGGTCCTACTCTGTGATTTTCTCATTTTATTACCTTTTTAGTGTTTCTCACCATATTCCAGGTACTACAGTGTGATTTTTCTCATTTTTTGAAGTTTTCAGGGTTTCTCATCATATTCCAAGTCCTAGGGTGTGATTTTCGCATTTTTTGAATTTTTCAGGGATTCTCAGTGTATTCCAGTTCCTACAGTTTGATTTTCTAATTTTTCGACTTTTTCATGGTTTCTCACCATATATACCAAGTCCTACAGTGTGATTTTCTCATTTTAAGACTTTTTCAGTGTCTCTCACCATATTGCAGGTCCTACAAGGGTTTCTCATCATATTCCAAGTCCTAGAGTGTGATATTCTCATTTTTCAACTTTTTCAGGGTTTGTCACCATATTGCTTGTACTACAAGTTTGATTTCCTTATTTTTCGACTGTTTCAGGGTTTCTCACCATATTCCAGGTCCTACTGTGTGATTTTCTCATTTTAATACTTTTTTAGTGTTTCTCACCATATTCCAGGTACTACAGTGTGATTTTCTATTTTAAGACTTTTTCAGTGTTTCTCACCAAATTCCAGGTCCTACTGTGTGATTTTCTCATTTTTCGACATTTTCAGAGTTTCTCACCATATGCCAAGTCCTAGAGTGTGATTTTCTCATTTTTTGACTTTTTCAGTGTTTCTCACCATATTCCAAGTCCTACAGTGTGATTTTCTCATTTTTTTACTTTTTCAAAATTTTTCACCCTATTGCAGGTCCTACAAGTGTGAATTTCTTATTTTTCAACTTTTTCAGGGTTTCTCACCATATTCCAGCTCCTTCAGTGTATTTTTCTCATTTTTTGACTTTTTCAAGGTTTCTCATCTTATTCCATGTCCTATAGTGTGATTATATCATTTTTCGACTTTTTCAGGGTTTCTCACCATATTGCAGGTACTACAAGTTTGCTTTTCTTATTTTTTGACTGTTTCAGGTTTTCTAACCATATTCCAGGTCCGACTGTGTGATTTTCTCTTTTTTAGACTTTTTCAGTGTTTTCTCACCATATTCCAGGTACTACAGTGTTATTTTCTCATTTTTTGACTTTTTCAGGGTTTCTCATCATATTCCAAGTCCTACAGGGTGATTTTCTCTTTTTTCGACTTTTAAAGGGTTTCTCAACATATTCCAGGTCCACCAGTGTAATTTTCTCATTTTTCGACTTTTTCAGGGATTCTCATCATATTCCAAGTCCTAGAGGGTGATTATCTCATTTTTCGAGTTTTTCAGTGATTCTCATCATATTCCAGGTACTACAGTGTTATTTTCTCATTTTTTGACTTTTTCAGGGTTTCTCATCATTTTCCAAGTCCTACAGTGTGATTTTCTCTTTTTAAGACTTTTAAAGGGTTTCTAACCATATTCCAGGTCCACCAGTGTAATTTTCTCATTTTTTGGCTTTTTCAGTGTTTCTCACCATATTGCAGGTCCTACAAGTGTGAATAACTTATTTTTCGACTTTCTCAGAGTTTCTCACCATATTCCAGGTCCTACTGGGTGATTTTCTCATTTTAAGACTTTTTCAGGGTTTCTCACCATATTCCAGGTCCTACAGTGTGATTTTCTCATTTTTCGACTTTTTCAGGGTTTCTCACCATATTCCAGGTCCTACAGTGTGATTTTCTCATTTTTCGACTTTTTCAGGGTTTCTCACCATATTCCAGGTCCTACAGTGTGATTTTCTCATTTTTTGACTTTTTCAGGGTTTCTCATCTTATTCCAAGTCCTACAGTGCGATTTTGTCATTTTTTGACTTTTTTAGGGATTCTCATTTTATTCCAACTCCTAGAGTGTGATTTTTCTAATTTTTCGACCTTTTAAGAGTATCTCACCCTATTCCATGTACTACAGTGTGATTTTTCTCATTTTTTGACTTTTTCAGGGTTTCTCACCATATTCCTGGTCCTACAGTGTGATTTTCTCATTTTTTGACTTTTTCAGGGTTTCTCACCATATTCCAGGTCCTACTGTGTGATTTTCTCATTTTAATACTTTTTTAGTGCTTCTCACCATATTCCAGGTACTACAGTGTGATTTTCTCATTTTTTGACTTTTTCAGGGTTTCTCACCATATTCCAAGTCCTAGAGTGTGATTTTTGCTTTTTTCGAATTTTTCAGGGTTTCTCAACATATTCCAGATCCTACAGTTTGATTTTCTCATTTTCCGACTTTTTCAGGGTTTCTCACCAGCTTCCAGGTCCTACTGCGTGATTTTCTTATTTTTTGACTTTTTTCAGGGTTTCTCACCATATTCTGGGTCCTACTGCATGATTTTCTCATTTTTCGACTTTTTCAGTCTTTCTCACCATATTCCTGGTCCTACAGTATGATTTTCTCATTTTTTAACTTTTTCACGGTTTTTTACCGTATTCCAGGTTCTACATTGTCATTTTCTCATTTTTCGAATATTTCAGGTTTTCTCAACATATTCCATGTACTACACTGTCATTTTCTCATTTTTCGACTTTTTCAGAGTTTCTCAACATATTCCATGTACTACTCTGTGATTTTTCTCATTTTTTGACTTTTTCAGGGTTTCTCACCATATTCCAGTTCCGACAGTGTGATTTTCTCATTTTAAGACTTTTTCAGTGGTTCTCACCAAATTCCAGGTCCTACTGCGTGATTTTCTCATTTTTCGATTATTTCAGGGTTTCTCACCATATTCCAAGTCCTACAGTGTGATTTTCTCATTTTTTTTTACTTTTTCAGGTTGTCTCATCATATTCTAAGTCCTAGAGTGTGATTTTCTCATTTTTCGACTTTTTCATATTTTCTCACCATATTCCAGGTCCTACAGTGTGATTTTTCTCATTTTTTGACTTTTTCAGGGTTTCTCACCATATTCCAGCTCCTACAGTGTGATTTTCTCATTTTTCGACTTTTTCAGGTTTTCTCATCATATTCCATGTCCTACCGTGTGATTTTCTCATTTTTTGACTTTTTCAGAATTTCTCGCCTTCTTGCAGGTCCTACAAGTGTGAATATCTTATTTTTCGACTTTTTCAGGGTTTCTCACCATATTCCAGCTCCTTCAGTGTATTTTACTCATTTTTTGACTTTTTCACGGTTTCTCATCTTATTCCAAGTCCTACAGTGTGATTTTCTCATTTTTCGACTTTTTCAGGGTTTCTCACCATATTGCATGTACTACAAGTTTGATTTTCTTATTTTTCGACTGATCAGGGTTTCTCACCATATTCCAGGTCCTAATGTGTGATTTTCTCATTTTTAGACTTTTTCAGTGTTTTCTCACCATATTCCAGCTCCCACAGTGTGATTTTCTCATTTTTTGACTCTTTCAGGTTTTCTCATCATATTCCATGTCCTAAAGTGTGATTTTCTCATTTTTTGACTTTTTCAGTGTTTCTCACCATATTCCAGGTCCTACAGTTTGATATTCTCATTTTTCAACTTTTTCAGGGTTTCTCACCATATTCTGGGTCCTAGTGTGTGATTTTCTCATTTTTCGACTTTTTCAGGGTTTCTCACCATATTGGAGGTCCTACAAGTGTGATTTTCTTATTTTTCGACTTTTTCAGGGTTTCTCACCATATTCCAGGTCCTATAGTGTGAATTTCTCATTTTTCGACTTTTTCAGGGTTTCTCAATATATTCCAGCTCCTACAGTGTCATTTTCTCATTTTTCGAAATTTTCAGGGTTTATCACTATATTCTGGTCCTACAGTGTGATTTTCTCATTTTAAGACTTTTTCTGTGTTTCTCACCATATTCTGAGTCTTACTGCGTGATTTTCTCATTTTTTGACATTTTCAGGGTTTCTCACCATATTCCAAGTCCTACAGTATGATTTTCTAATTTTCTGACTTTTTCAGGGTTTCTCATCATATTCCAAGTCCTAGATCCTGCAGATTGATTTTCTCATTTCCACGTTTTCCGGTTTTCTCGCCATATTCTGGGTCCTTCAGTGTGAATTTTTAATTTTCCACGTTTTTCAGGGTTTCTTAGCATATTCTGCGTCCTGCAGTGTGATTTTCTCATTTTCCTACTTTTTCAAGTTTTTTTTTGCAATTCTGGGTCCTACATGTGATTTTCTATTTTTCCACTTTTTTCAGGTTTTCTTGCCATATTCTGGGAACTTCAGTGTGAATTTTTAATTTTCCACGTTTTTCAGTATTTCTCGCCATATTCTCGGTAATACAGTGTGAATTTTTAATTTTCCACTTTTTTCATGGTTTCTCGCCATATTCTGGGCCTGACAGTGTGAATTTTTAATTTTCACGTTTTTCAGGGTTTCTCGGAATATTCTGGGTCCTACAGTGTGATTTTCTCATTTTCCACTTTTTACAAGTTTTTTAGCAATTCTGGGTCCTACAGTGTGATTTTCTTATTTTCACCTTTTTCAGGTTTTCTCGCCATATTCTGGGTCCTACAGTGCAAGTTTTTTAATTTTCCTCGTTTTTCAGGTTTTCTCGCCATATTCCTGGTCCTTCACTGTGAATTTTTAATTTTCCACGTTTTTAAGATTTATTCGTCATATTATGGGTCCTACAGTGTGATTTTTGTGATTTTTTCCTTCACTGTGAGTTTTTAATTTTCTACTTTTTTTCAGGGCTTCTCGACATATTCTGTGTCCGACAGTGTGAATTTTTAATTTTCACGTTTTTCTGGGTTTCTGAGAATATTCTGGGTCCTGCAGTGTGATTTTCTCATTTTCCTCGTTTTTCAAGTTTTTTCGTAATTCTGGGTCCTTCAGTGTGATTTTCTCATTTTCCACCCTTTTCAGGGTTTCTCGCCATATTCTGGGTCCTACAGCTTGTATTTTAAAATTTCCAAGTTTTTTCAAGGTTTATCAGCATATTCTCTGTCCTTCAGTGTGATTATTCTCATTTTCCTCCTTTTTCTGGTTTTCTGGCAATATTAGGTATCCTTCAGTGTGAGTTTTTAATTTTCCTCGTTTTTCAGGGTCTGGCCATATCCCGGGTCCTTCAGTGTGAATTTTTAATTTTCCACGTTTTTCAGGGTTTCTCGCCATATTCTGGGTCCTGCAGTGTGATTTTCTCATACTGTACCTTTCCCAATTTTTCTTGCCATATTTGGGGTCCTTCAGTGTGAGTTTGTAATTTTCTACTTTTTTTAGGGTTTCTCACCATATTCTCGGTCCTACCACGTGTATTTTTAATTCTCCATGTTTTTCAGGTTTTCTTGCCATATTCTGGGTCCTTCAGTGTGATTTTCTCATTTTCCACCTTTTACAGTTTTTCTCGCCATATTAGGGTTACTTCTGTTTGAGATTATAATTTTCTGCTTTTATCAGGTTTTCTCGCCATATTCTGGGTCCTTCAGTGTGAGGTTTTTTTTGTTTTTTTTTTTTTTTTTTTTTTTGTCAAGGAAAGGCTTTAATTGGCAATATAAGAAAGACTCGAGGTTTGAGGGTACAGTCATCATTGTGGGGAAACAGTGACACTGAGAGCCACTGTAGCTCCGGAGGCTGAAGCATCAGATGGCTGGTCACATCTGTAGTCAGGAAGTAGAGAGAGATGCATACTGGTGCTCAGTACTCCCTGTGGACCATACTAGCCCAGGATTGTGGAGGAAGGGTCCGGGAGAGCTTCAACCCCAGATATCTCAGATGAGGATGGCAGGAGTTGGCTCCCTCCCCTCTTCCAACCTGGTATCATAAAGCCAGCTCTCCCACCATCACCCCTGGTAAAATTCCATTACCCTGGCTACTATGAAGTTTCACTCCTTGTCTGACTTTCTAAGGTTTTCCTCTCAGATCCTGCAGCCCCTGAGTATGCAGATGAAGCCTCTTCCAACAATCTGACCTGGTCAATACCACCTGGCCACACAAACCGTGCCCTGGAGACTCAGACCACCTCCCCAGGGGCATAAATACCCCGAATTCCCCAATAAATGAAGCCAGTTCTCTGAAGCTGTTCCTAGGTGTGTTTATTGCCTGGATAGGTGAGTGCCCCTGGCCTTCTGGCATTAGCCCCAAAGTCTCTGCCTCCCCACACTGAGGACTGGTGATGTATTCCTCTTTTGTTTCTGGTTTGTGCTGTCTTGTTGAGTTCAGTGATTGTTGACAGGGCAACTGGCGCCTTCTGGCCAGGCAACTCCTTAGTCTTGGTAGACTTTATACCTTTATACCTCTGCCTGAACCCAACAACTCACTTGGGTGTCAGCAAAAACCTATTTTTTTCTCCTTAAAAAACCAAACCAAACTAAGTTACACAATGACCAGTTAAAAGCTGTTTAGGCCTACACTCGTATGGATCTTTCCAGTTCTGTCAAATCTCTCTGAAACCCCCCTCATAGAGACAGCCAGAGGTATGTCTCCTAGGTGATCCTAAATGCTGTCAGGATGACAAGATTAACAGTATATTCCTCATGTTAACATCGTTCGTAATTACTGTGTTGTTGTCAAACAGAAATAAACATTGGTTTGTGACTTGAGAGTTTTGGGTTTCTAAAATTTGTTCACAAATGTTCTTTTTTGGGTCTAGTATCCCATTTAGGATACTCCCTCTCCCTTAAACCCCCCCCCCTCTGCCATTTCATTGCTTTCTTTTTTTGTGTGTGTGTGTGTGTTAGATATGTCCCTTGCATTCCCAATCTCTCCAGGACTTTTTTTTTTTTTTTTTTTTGGAACTTTATCAAGGTACATTTATTTATTTATTTTTTTTAAAATATTTTTATTACATATTTTCCTCAATTACATTTCCAATACTATCCCAAAAGTCCCCCATAGCGCCCCCCACTTCCCTACCCACCCATTCCCATTCTTTTGGCCCTGGCATTCCCCTATATTGGGGCATATAAAGTTTGCAAGTCCAATGGGCCTCTCTTTCCATTGATGGCCGACTAGGCCATCTTTCGATACATATGCAGCTAGAGACAAGAGCTCCAGGGTTCTGGTTAGTACATCATGTTGTTCCAACAATAGGGTTGCAGATCCCTTTAGCTCCTTGGGTACTTTCTCTAGCTTCTCCATTGGGAGCCCTGTGATACATCCAATAGCTGACTGTGAACATCCACTCCTGTGTTTGCTAGGCCCCGGCATCGTCTCACAAGAGACAGCTATATTTGGGTCCTTTCAGCAAGATCTTACTAGTGTATGCAATGGTGTCAGCGTTTAGAAGCTGATTATGGGACGGATCCCTGGATACAGCAGTCTCTAAATGGTCCATCCTTTCATCACAGCTACGAACTTTGTCTCTGTAACTCCTTCCCTGGGTGTTTTGTTCCCAATTCTAAGAAGGTGCACAGTGTCCACACTTTGGTCTTCATTCTTCTTGAGTTTCATGCGTTTATCAAATTGTATCTTATATCTTGGGTATCCTAAGTTTTGGGCTAATATCCACTTATCAATGAATACATATTGTGTGAGTTCTTTTGTGATTGTGTTACTTCACTCAAGATGATGCCCTCCAGGTCCATCCATTTGGCTAGGAATTTCATAAATTCATTCTTTTTAATAGCTGAGTAGTACTCCATTGTGTAAATGTACCATAATTTCTGTATCCATTCCTCTGTTGAGGGACATCTGGGTTCTTTCCAGCTTCTGGCTATTATAAATAGGGCTGCTATGAACATAGTGGAGCATGTGTCCTTTTTACCGGTTGGGACATCTTCTGGATATATGCCCAGGAGAGGTATTGCTGGATCCTCCGGTAGTACTATGTCCAATTTTCTGAGGAACCGCCAGACTGATATCCAGAGTCGTTGTACAAGCTTGCAATCCCACCAACAATGGAGGAGTGTTCCTCTTTCTCCACATCCTCGCCAGCATCTGCTGTCACCTGAATTTTTGATCTTAGCCATTCTGACTGGTGTGAGGTGGAATCTCAGGGTTGTTTTGATTTGCATTTCCCTGATGATTAAGGATGTTGAACATTTTTTCAGGTGCTTCTCTGCCATTCGGTATTCCTCAGGTGAGAATTCTTTGTTCAGTTCTGAGCCCCATTTTTTAATGGGGTTATTTGACTTTCTGGAGTCCACCTTCTTGAGTTCTTTATATATATTGGATATTAGTCCCTTATCTGATTTAGGATAGGTGACGATCCTTTCCCAATCTGTTGGTGGTTTTTTTGTCTTATTGATGGTGTCTTTAGCCTTGCAGAAGCTTTGTAGTTTCATGAGGTCCCACTTGTCAATTCTCGATCTTACAGCACAAGCCATTACTGTTCTATTCAGGAATTTTTCCCCTGTGCCCATATCTTCAAGGCTTTTCCCCACTTTCTCCTCTATAAGTTTCAGTGTCTCTGGTTTTATGTGAAGTTCCTTGATCCACTTAGACTTGACCTTAGTACAAGGAGATAGGAATGGATCGATTCGCATTCTTCTACATGTTAACAACCAGTTGTGCCAGCACCATTTGTTGAAAATGCTGTCTTTCTTCCACTGGATGTTTTTAGCTCCCTTGTCGAAGATCAAGTGACCATAGGTGTGTGGGTTCATTTCTGGGTCTTCAATTCTATTCCATTGGTCTATTTGTCTGTCACTATACCAGTACCATGCAGTTTTTATCACAATTGCTCTGTAGTAGAGCTTTAGGTCCGGCATGGTGATTCCACCAGAGGTTCTTTTATCCTTGAGAAGAGTTTTTGCTATCCTAGGTTTTTTGTTCTTCCAGATGAATTTGCAGATTGCACTTTCTAATTCGTTGAAGAATTGATTTGGAATTTTGATGGGGATTTCATTGAATCTGTAGATTGCTTTTGGCAAGATAGTCATTTTTACAATGTTGATCCTGCCAATCCATGAGCATGGGAGATCTTTCCATCTTCTGAGATCTTCTATAATTTCTTTCTTCAGAGACTTGAAGTTTTTATTATACAGATCTTTCACTTCCTTAGTTAGAGTCACGCCAAGATATTTTATATTATTTGTGACTATTGAGAAGGGTGTTGTTTCCCTAATTTCTTTCTCAGCCTGTTTATTCTTTGTGTAGAGAAAGGCCATTGATTTGTTTGAGTTAATTTTATATCCAGCTACTTCACCGAAGCTGTTTATCAGGCTTAGGAGTTCTCTGGTGGAATTTTTAGGGTCACTTATATATACTATCATATCATCTGCAAAGAGTGATATTTTGACTTCATCTTTTCCAATTTGTATCCCTTTGATCTCCTTTTGTTGTCGAATTGCTCTGGCTAGGACTTCAAGTAAAATGTTGAATAGGTATGGAGAAAGTGGACAGCCTTGTCTAGTCCCTGATTTTAGAGGGATTGCTTCAAGCTTCTCACCATTTACTTTGATGTTGGCTACTGGTTTGCTGTAGATTGCTTTTATCATGTTAAGGTATGGGCCTTGAATTCCTGATCTTTCCAAGACTTTTATCATGAATGGGTGTTGGATCTTGTCAAATGCTTTTTACGCATCTAAGGAGATGACCATGTGGTTTTTGTCTTTGAGTTTGTTTATATACTGGATTACGTTGATGGATTTCCGTATATTGAACCATCCCTGCATCCCTGGGATGAAACCTACTTGGTCAGGATGGATGATTGTTTTGATGTGTTCTTGGATTCGGTTAGCAAGAACTTTATTGAGGATTTTTGCATCAATATTCATAAGGGATATTGGTCTGAAGTTTTCTATCTTTGTTGGGTCTTTTTGTGGTTTAGGTATCAGAGTAATTGTGGCTTCATAGAATGAGTTGGGTAGAGTACCTTCTGTTTCTATTTTGTGGAATAGTTTGTGAAGAACTGGGATTAGATCTTCTTTGAAGGTCTGATAGAACTCTGCACTAAACCCATCTGGTCCTGGGCTTTTTTTAGTTGGGAGACTATTAATGACTGCTTCTATTTCTTTGGGGGATATAGGGCTGTTTAGATCATTAACCTGATCTTGATTCAACTTTGGTACCTGGTATCTGTCTAGGAACTTCTCCATTTCATCCAGGTTCTCCAGTTTTGTTGAGTATAGCCTTTGGTAGAAGGATCTGATGGTGTTTTGGATGTCTTCAGGATCTGTTGTTATGTCTCCTTTTTCATTTCTGATTTTGTTAATTAGGATGCTTTCCCTGTGCCCTCTAGTGAGTCTGGCTAAGGGTTTATCTATCTTGTTGATTTTCTCAAAGAACCAGCTCCTTGATTGGTTGATTCTTTGAATAGTTTTTCTTGTTTCCACTTGGTTGATTTCACCCCTGAGTTTGATTATTTCCTGCCGTCTACTCCTCTTGGGTGAATTTGCTTCCTTTTGTTCTAGTGCTTTTAGGTGTGTTGTCAAGCTGCTAATGTGTGCTCTCTCTAGTTTCCTTTTGGAGGCACTCAGAGCTATGAGTTTTCCTCTTAAAAATGCTTTCATTGCATCCCATAAGTTTGGGTATGTTGTGGCTTCATTTTCATTGAACTCTAAAAAGTCCTTAATTTCTTTCTTTATTCCTTCCTTGACCAAGGTATCATTGAGAAGAGTGTTGTTCAGTTTCCACGTGAAGGTTGGCTTTCTATTATTTATTTTGTTATTGAAGATCAGCCTTAGTCCATGGTGATCTGATAGGATGCATGGGACAATTTCAATATTTTTATATCTGTTGAGGCCTGTTTTGTGACCAATTATGTGGTCAATTTTGGAGAAGGTACCATGAGGTGCTGAGAAGAAGGTATATCCTTTTGTTTTAGGATAGAATGTTCTGTAGATATCTGCCAGATCCATTTGATTCATAATTTCTGTTAGTTTCACTGTGTCCCTGTTTAGTTTCTGTTTCCATGATCTGTCCATTGGTGAAAGTGGTGTGTTGAAGTCTCCCACTATTATTGTATGAGGTGCAATGTGTGCTTTGAGCTTTACTAAAGTTTCTTTAATGAATGTGGCTGCCTTTGTATTTGGAGCATAGATATTCAGGATTGATAGTTCCTCTTGGAGGATTTTACCTTTGATGAGTATGAAGTGTCCCTCCCTGTCTTTTTTAATGACTTTGGGTTGGAAGTCAATCTTATCAGATATTAGAATGGCTACTCCAGCTTGTTTCTTCATGCCATTTGCTTGGAAAATTGTTTTCCAGCCTTTCATTCTGAGGTAGTGTCTATCCTTTTCTCTGAGATGAGTTTCCTGTAAGCAGCAAAATGTTGGGTCTTGTTTGTGTAGCCAGTTTGTTAGTCTATGTCTTTTTATCGGGGAGTTGAGTCCATTGATATTAAGAGATATTAAGGAAAAGTAATTGTTGTTTCCTGTTATTTTTGTTGTTAAAGTTGGCATTCTGTTCTTGTGGCTGTCTTCTTTTAGGTTTGTTGAGGGATTACCTTCTTGTTGTTTCTAGGGCGTGGTTCCTGTCCTTGTATTGGTTTTTTTCTGTTATTATCCTTTGAAGGGCTGGATTCGTGGAGAGATAATGTGTGAATTTGGTTTTGTCGTGGAATACTTTGGTTTCTCCATCTATGTTAATTGAGAGTTTGGCTGGGTATAGTAGCCTGGGCTGGAATTTGTGTTCTTTTAGTGTCTGTATAACATCCGTCCAGGATCTTCTGGCTTTCATAGTCTCTGGTGAAAAGTCTGGTGTAATTCTGATAGGCTTGCCTTTATATGTTACTTGGTCTTTTTCTCTTACTGCTTTTAGTATTCTATCTTTATTTAGAGCATTTGTTGCTCTGATTATTATGTGTTGGGAGGTATTTCTTTTCTGGTCCAGTCTATTTGGAGTTCTGTAGGCTTCTTGTATGTTCATGGGCATCTCTTTCTTTAGATTTGGGAAGTTTTCTTCTATAATTTTGTTGAAGATGTTTGCTGGTCCTTTGAGTTGAAAATCTTCATTCTCATCCACTCCTATTATCCGTAGGTTTGGTCTTCTCATTATGTCCGGTATTTCTTGGATGTTTTGAGTTAGGATCTTTTTGCATTTTACATTTTCCTTGATTGTTGTGCCGATGTTCTCTATGGAATCTTCTGCACCTGAGATTCTCTCTTCCATATCTTGTATTCTGTTGCTGATGCTCGTATCTATGGTTCCAGATTTCTTTCCTAGGGTTTCTATCTCCAGTGTTGCCTCACTTTGGGTTTTCTTTATTGTGTCTACTTCCCTTTTTAGGTCTAGTATGGTTTTGTTCATTTCCATCATCTGTTTGGATGTGTTTTCCTGTTTTTCTGTAAGGACTTCTACCTGTTTGATTATGTTATCATTTTTTTCTTTAAGGATTTGTAACTCTTTAGCAGTGTTCTCCTGCAATTCTTTAAGGGATTTTTGTGCTTCCTCTTTATTGTCTTATGCCTTTTTAGCAGTGTTCTCCTGCATTTCTTTAAGTGTGTTATTAAAGTCCTTCTTGAAGTCCTCTATCATCATCAGGAGATATGCTTTTAAATCCGTGTCTAGCTTTTCCGGTGTGTTGGGGTGCCCTGGACTGGGCGAAGTGGGGGTGCTGGGTTCTGATGATGGTGAGTGGTCTTGGTTTCTGTTAGTAAGATTATTACGTTTACCTTTCGCCATCTGGTAATCTCTGGGGTTAGTTGTTATCGTTGTCACTATTTAAAGATTGGAGCAGAAGCTGTGTTCCACTCACCAGCAGTCTCTAAATCCTGCGGCGGGGGTCGTGGGTAGCTGACAGTACCCCGGTGCTGGTCCAGCAGGAAGAGGCCTGTGGTCCTACTCAGGCCGTTTTTCTGCTTCCCTAACTAATGCAGTCTCAGGTCCCGCGCAATTGGATTGGAGCAGAAGCTGTGCTCCACTCACCAGAAGTCTTAAGATCCTGTGGCGGGTGTGGTGGGTAGCTGGCGAGTGTCAGCAGACCCTGCGCCCCAGCTGCCCCGGTGCTTTTCTGACCGGAAGAGGGTTGTGGCCCTATGTAGGCCTGATTTCTCTCTCCCCAACCAGAGCAGTCTCAGGTCCCGCGTGATTGGACTGGAGCAGAAGCTGTGTTCCACTCACCAGCAGTCCCAAAATCCTGTGGCGGGGGTTGTGGGTAGCTGGCGGGTGTCAGGCAACCCTGTGCTCCCACTACCCCGGCGCTGATCCAGCCGGATGAGGCCTGTGGTCCTACTCAGGCCGGTTTCTGCTTCCCTAACTAATGCAGTCTCAGGTCCCGCGCAATTGGATTGGAGCAGAAGCTGTTTTCCACTCACCAGCAGTCCCAAAATCCTGCGGCGGGGGTCGTGGGTAGCTGGCGGGTGTCAGGCAACCCTGCGCTCCCGCTACCCCGGTGCTGATCCGGCCTGATGAGGCCTGTGGCCCTACTCAGGCCGGTTTCTGCTTCCCTAACTAATGCAGTCTCAGGTCCTGCGCAATTGGATTGGAGCAGAAGCTGTGTTCCACTCACCAGCAGTCCCAAGATCCTGCGGCGGGGGTCGTGGGTAGCTGGCGGGTGTCAGGCAACCCTGCGCTCCTGCTACCCCGGTGCTGATCCAGCCGGATGAGGCCTGTGGTCCTACTCAGGCCGGTTTCTGCTTCCCTAACTAATGCAGTCTCAGGTCCCGCGCAATTGGATTGGAGCAGAAGCTGTGCTCCACTCACCAGAAGTCTTAAGATCCTGTGGCGGGTGTTGTGGGTAGCTGGCGAGTGTAAGCAGACCCTGCGCCCCAGCTGCCCCGGTGCTTTTCTGACCGGAAGAGGGTTGTGGCCCTATGTAGGCCTGATTTCTCTCTCCCCAACCAGAGCAGTCTCAGGTCCCGCGTGATTGGACTGGAGCAGAAGCTGTGTTCCACTCACCAGCAGTCCCAAAATCCTGTGGCGGGGGTCGTGGGTAGCTGGCGGGTGTCAGGCAACCCTGCGCTCCCGCTACCCCGGCGCTGTTCCAGCCGGATGAGGCCTGTGGTCCTACTCAGGCCAGTTTCTGCTTCCCTAACTAATGCAGTCTCAGGTCCCGCGCAATTGGATTGGAGCAGAAGCTGTGTTCCACTCACCAGCAGTCCCAAAATCCTGCGGGGGGTGGGGTGGGGGTCGTGGGTAGCTGGCGGGTGTCAGGCAACCGTGCGCTCCCGCTACCCCGGTGCTGATCTGTTCGGATGAGGCCTGTGGCCCTACTCAGGCCGGTTTCTGCTTCCCTAACTAATGCAGTCTCAGGTCCCCGCGCAATTGGATTGGAGCAGAAGCTGTGTTCCACTCACCAGCAGTCCCAAGATCCTGCGGCGGGGGTCGTGGGTAGCTGGCGGGTGTCAGGCAACTCTGCGCTCCTGCTACCCTGGCGCTGATCGAGCTTGATGAGGCCTGTGGTCCTACTCAGGCCGGTTTCTGCTTCCCTAACTAATGCAGTCTCAGGTCCCGCGCAATTGGATTGGAGCAGAAGCTGTGCTCCACTCACCAGAAGTCTTAAGATCCTGTGGCGGGTGTTGTGGGTAGCTGGCGAGTGTCAGCAGACCCTGCGTCCCAGCTGCCCCGGTGGGTGCTTTTCTGACCGGAAGAGGGTTGTGGCCCTATGTAGGCCTGATTTCTCTCTCCCCAACCAGAGCAGTCTCAGGTCTCGCGTGATTGGACTGGAGCAGAAGCTGTGTTCCACTCACCAGCAGTCCCAAAATCCTGTGGCGGGGGTCGTGTGTAGCTGGCGGGTGTCAGGCAACCCTGCGCTCCCGCTACCCTGGTGCTGATCCGGCCGGATGAGGCCTGTGGCCCTACTCAGGCCGGTTTCTGCTTCCCTAACTAATGCAGTCTCAGGTCCCGCGCCCAGTGTGAGTTTTTAATTTTCCTTGTTTTTCAGGTTTTCTCGCCATATTCTGGGTCCTTCAATGTGAATTTATAATTTTCTACGTTTTTCAGGTTTTCTTGCCATATTCTGGGTCCGATAGTGTGAATATTTTATTTTCACGTTTTTCAGGGTTTCTCAGCATATTCTAGGTCCTACAGTGTGATTTTCTCATTTCATCGTTTTTCAGGTTTTCTTACCATATTCTGTGTCCGACAGTGTGAATTTTAAATTTTCACGTTATTCAGGGTTTCAGAGCATATTCTGGGTCCTGAAGTGTGATTTCCTCATTTTCCACATCTTTCAAGTTTTTTCGTAATTCTGGGTCCTACAGTGTGATTTTCTCATTTTTCACCTTTTTCAGGTTTTCTTGCCATATTTGGGGTCCTTCACTGTGAGTTTTTAATTTTCTACTTTTTCCAGGGTTTCTCGCCATATTCTGGGTCCGATAGTGTGAATTTTTAGTTTTCAAGTTTTTACGGGTTTCTCAGCATATTCTGGGTCCTGCAGTGTGATTTTCTCATTTTCGATGTTTTTCAAGTTTTTTCGCTATTCTGGGTCCTACAGTGTGATTATACTCATTTTCCAACTTTTTCAGGTTTTCTTGCCATATTTGGGTCCTTCAATGTGAATTTTTAATTTTCCACGTTTTCAGTTTTTTTCCTCATATTCTAGGTCCTACAGTGGGATTTTCTCATTTTCACTTTTTTCTGGTTTTCATGAAATATTCCAGGTCCTTCAGTGCGAATTTTAAATTTTCCACGTTTTTCAGTATTTCTCACCATATTCTGGGTAATACAGTGTGAATTTTTAATTTTCCAATTTTTTCATGGTTTCTCGCCATATTCTGGTCTGACAGTGTGAATTTTTATTTTTCACGTTTTTTCAGGTTTCTCTGCATATTCTGGGTCCTATACTGTGATTTTCTCATTTTCCACATTTATCAGGTTTTCTCGCAATATTTGCGTTCCTTCAGAGTGAGTTTGTAATTTTCTACTTTTTTCAGGGTTTCTGCCTATATTATGGGTCCTACAGCGTGTTTTTTAAATATTCCAAGTTATTCAGGGTTTCTCAGCATATTCTGGGTCCTACAGTGTGATTTTCTCATTTTCCACCTTTTTCAGGGTTAATCGCCATATTTGGGGTCCTTCAGTGTGAGTTTTTAATTTTCTAAATTTTTCAGGTTTTCTGGCCATATTCTGGGTCCTACAGCATGTATTTTTAATTGTCCACGTTTTTCAGGGTTTCTCAGCATATTGTGGGTCCCACCCTCTGATTTTCTCATTTTCCACCCTTTTCAGGTTTTCTCGCTATATTTGGGGTCGTTCAGTGTGAGTTTTTAATTTTCTACTTTTTTCAAAGCTTCTCACCATATTATGGGTCCTACAGCGTCTATTTTTAATTTTCCACCTTTTTCATTGTTTCTCGGCATATTCTGTTTCCTACAGTGTGATTTTCTCATTTTCGATACTTTTCATGTTTTTTCGTAATTCTGGGTCTTACAGAGTGATTTTCTAATTTTCCACCTTTTTCAGGTTTTCTTGCCATATTTGGTGTCCTTCACTGTAGGTTTTTATATTTCTACTCTTTTGGGGGTTTCTCGCCATATTCTGGGTCCTACAGACTGCATTTTTAATTTTCCACGTTTTTCAGGTTTTCTTGCCATATTCTGGATCCTACAGTGTGATTTTTCTCATTTTCCACCTTTTTCAGGTTTTCTCACCATATTTGGGGTCCTTCAGTGAGAGTTTTTAATTTTCTACTTTTTTCAAAATTTCTCGCCATATTCTGGGTCCTACAGCGTGTATTTTTAATTTTCCCCTTTTTTATTGTTTCTCGGCATATTCTGGGTCCTACAGTGTGATTTTCTCATTTTCGATTTTTTTCATGTTTTTTTCGTAATTCGGTGTCTTACTGTGTGATTTTCTCATTTTCCACCTTTTTCAGGTTTTCTCGCCATATTTGGGGTGCTTCAGTGTGAGTTTTAAATATTCTACTTTTTTTCAGGGTTTCTCATCCATATTCTGGGTCTGACAGTGTGAATTTTAAATTTTCGCCTTTTTCAGGGTTTCTCGGCATATTCTGGGTCTTGCAGTGTGATTTTCTCATTTTCCACCTTTTCAGGTTTTTTCGCCATATTTGGGGTCCTTTAGCGTGACTTTTTAATTTTCTACTTTTTTCAGGGTTTCTTTCCATATTCTGGGTCCTACAGCATGTATTTTTAATTTTGCACGTTTTCAGGATTTCTTGGCATATTTTGGGTCCTACAGTGTGAATTTTTAATTTTCTACTTTTTTCAGGTTTTCTCGCCATATTCTGGGTCCTTCACTGTGAGTTTTTAATTTTCCTCATGTTTCAGGTTTTCTCACCATATTTCGGGTCCTTAAGTGTGAATTTTTAATTTTCACTTTTTTCAGTATTTCTCACCATATTCTGGGTCCGATAGTGTGAATTTTTAATTTTCACGTTTTCAGGATTTCTCGGCATATTCTGTGTTGTGCAGTGTGATTATTTCATTTTCCACGTTTTTCAAGTTTTTTCATAATTCTTGGTCCTACAGTGTGATTTTCTCATTTTCCACATTTTTCAGGATTTTTCGGCATATTTGGGGTCCTTCAGTGTTAGTTTTTAATTTTCTACTTTTTTCAGTGTTTCTCGCCATATTCTGGGTACTTCAGTGTGAATTTTTAATTTTCCACGTTTTTCAGGGTTTTTTTTTTGTGTCATATTCTGGGTCCAACAGTGTGATTTTCTCATTTTCTACCTTTTTCAGGTTTTCTCAGGATATTCTGCGACCTACAGTGTGATTTTTTATTTTTCCACGTTTTCAAGGTTTCTTGCCATATTCTGGTCCTACAGTGTGAAGTTTTAATTTTCCACGTTTTTCAGTGTTTCTCGCCATATTCGGGGTCCTTCAGTGTGAATTTTGAATTTTCAACTTTTTTCAGGTTTTCTCGCCATATTCTAGGTCCTTCAGTGTGAATTTTTAATATTCATGTTTTTCAGGGTTTCTTGTCCAATAGTGTGAATTCTTAAATTTCACATTTTTCAGGATTTCTAGGCATTTTCTGGGTCCTGTAGTGTGATTTTCTCATTTTCCACGTTTTTCAAGTTTTTTCTTTATTCTGTGTCCTTCAGTGTGATTTTCTCATTTTCCACCTTTTTCAGGTTTTCTCGCCATATTTGGTGTCCTTCTGAGTGAGTTTTTAATTTTCTACTTTTTTCAAAGTTTCTGGCCATATTCTGGGTCCTACAGCGTGTATTTTTAATTTTCCAAGTTTTTCATGGTTTCTTGGCATATTCTGGGTCCTACAGTGTGATTTTCTCATTTTTGATGTTTTTCATATTTTTTGTAATTCTGGGTCCTACAGTGTGATTTTCTCATTTTCGACCTTTTTCAGGTTTTCTCGCCATATTTGGGCTCCTTCACTGTGAGTTTTTAATTTTCTATTTTTTTCAGGGTTTCTCGCCATATTCTGGGTCCAATAGTGTGAATTTTTAATTTTCACTTTTTTCAGAGTTTCTCAGCATATTCTAGGTCCTGCAGTGTGATTTTCTCATTTTCCACCTTTTTCAGGTTTTCTTGCCATATTCCGGGTTCTTTTGTGTGAATTTTTTATTTTCTACGTTTTTCAGGTTTTTTCATCATATTCAGGGTCCTACAGTGTGATTTTCTCATTTCCACGTTTTTCAGGTTTTCTTGCCATATTCCAGGTCCTTCAGTGTGAATTTTTAATTTTCTACTTTGTTCAGGTTTTCTTGCCATATTCTGGGTCCTTCAGTGTGAATTTTTAATTTTCCTTGTTTTTCAAGTTTTCTCAGCATATTCTGGGTCCTGCAGTGTTATTTTCTCATTTTCCACGTTTTTCAAGTTTTTTCGTAATTCTGGCTCCTACAGTGTGATTTTCTCATTTCCACGTTTTTCAGATTTTCTTGCCATATTCCAGGTCCTTCAGTGTGAATTTTTAATTTTCTACTTTGTTCAGGTTTTCTTGCCATATTCTGGGTCCTTCAGTGTGAATTTTTAATTTTCCTTGTTTTTCAAGTTTTCTCAGCATATTCTGGGTCCTGCAGTGTTATTTTCTCATTTTCAAGTTTTTCAAGTTTTTTCGTAATTCTGGCTCCTACAGTGTGATTTTCTCATTTCCATGTTTTTCAGGTTTTCTTGCCATATTCAAGGTCCTTCAGTGTGAATTTTTAATTTTCCACGTTTTTCAGTATTTCTCGCCATATTCTGGGTTTAAAGTGTGATTTTCTCATTTTCCACTTTTTTCATGGTTTCTTGCCATATTCTGGGTCCGACAGTGTGAATTTTTAATTTTCACGTTTTTCAGGGTTTCTTGGCATATTCTGGGTCCTGCAGTGTGATTTTCTCATTTTCCACGTTTTTCAAATTTTTTCATAATTGTGTCCTACAGTGTGATTTTCTCGTTTTCTGCCTTTTTCAGTTTTTCTTGGAATATTCTGCGACCTACAGTGTGATTTTTTAATTTTCCACGTTTTCAAGGTTTCTTGCCATATTCTGGTCCTACAATGTGAAGTTTTAATCCCACGTTTTTCAGTGTTTCTGGCCATATTCGGGGTCCTTCAGTGTGAATTTTGAATTTTCAACTTTTTTCAGGTTTTCTCGTCATATTCCAGGTCCTTCAGTGTGAATTTTTAATTTTCATGTTTTTCAGGGTTTCTTGCCATATATTGGGTCCAATAGTGTGATTTCTTAAATTTCACGTTTTTCAGGATTTCTAGGCATATTCTGGGTCCTGCAGTGTGATTTTCTCATTTTCCACCTTTTTCAGGTTTTCTCAATATATTTGGGCTCCTTCACTGTTAGTTTTTAATTTTCAACTTTTTTCAGGGTTTCTCGCTATATTCTGGGTCCTACCGAGTGTTTTTTAATTTTCCACGTTTTTCAGATTTTCTTGCCATATTCTGGGTCCTACAGTGTGATTTTCTCACTGAAGACGTTTCTCAAGGTTTTTTGCAATTCTGGGTCCTACAGTGTGATTATTCCCATTTTCCACCTTTTTCAGGTTTTTCTCGCCATATTTGGTGTCCCTCACTGTGAGTTTTTAATTTTCTACATTTTCCAGGATTTATCGCCATATTGTGGGTTCTTCAGTGTGAGTTTTTATTTCCTCATTTTTCAGGTTTTATCGCCATATTCTTTATCTTTCAGTTTGAATTTTTAATTTTCCACGTTTTTCAGGGTTTCTCGCCATATTCTGGGTCCGATAGTGTGAATTTTTAATTTTCACGTTTTTCAGGGTTTCTCTGAATATTCTGGGTCCTGTAGTGTGATTTTCTAATTTTCCACATTTTTCAAGTTTTTTCGTTATTCTGTGTCCTACAGTGTGACTTTCTCATTTTCCACCTTTTTCAGGTTTTCTCGCCATATTTGGTGTCCTTCAGAGTGAGTTTTTAATTTTCTATTTTTTTTTAAGGTTTCTTGCCATATTCTGGGTCCGATAGAGTGAATTTTTAATTTTCACTTTTTTCAGAGTTTCTCAGCATATTCTGGGTCCTTCAGTGTGAATTTTTAATTTTCCACGTTTTTCAGGTTTTTTCGTCATATTCAGGGTCCTACAGTGTGATTTTCTCATTTCCACGTTTTTCTGGTTTCTTGCCATATTCCAGGTCCTTCAGTGTGAATTTTTAATTTTCTACTTTGTTCAGGTTTTCTTGCCATATTTTGGGTCCTTCAGTGTGAATTTTTAATTGTCCGTGTTTTTCAAGTTTTCTTAGCATATTCTGGGTCCTGCAGTGTTATTTTCACATTTTCCACGTTTTTCAAATTTTTTCGTAATTCTGGCTCCTACAGTGTGATTTTCTCATTTCCACGTTTTTCAGGTTTTCTTGCCATATCCCAGGTCCTTCAGTGTGAATTTTTAATTTTCCACGTTTTTCAGTATTTCTCGCCATATTCTGGGTTTAAAGTGTGATTTTCTCATTTTCCACTTTTTTCATGGTTTCTTGCCATATTCTGGGTCCGACAGTGTGAATTTTTTATTTTCACGTTTCTCAGGGTTTCTCTTCATATTCTGGGTCCTGCAGTGTGATTTTCTCATTTTCCACGTTTTTCAAATTTCTTCATAATTCTGTGTCCTACAGTGTGATTTTCTCATTTTCTGCCTTTTTCAGGTTTTCTTGGAATATTCTGCGACCTACAGTGTGATTTTTAAATTATCCACGTTTTCAAGGTTTCTTGCCATATTCGGGGTCCTTCAGTGTGAATTTTGAATTTTCAACTTTTTTTCAGGTTTTGTCGCCATATTCCAGGTCCTTAAGTGTGAATTTTTAATTTTCATGTTTTTCAGAGTTTCTCTCCATATATTGGGTCCAATAGTGTGAATTTTTAAATTTCACATTTTTTTCAGGATTTCTAGGCATATTCTGGGTCCTGCAGTGTGATTTTCTCATTTTCCACCTTTTTCAGGTTTTCTTGCTATATTTGGGCTCCTTCACTGTGAGTTTTCAATTTTCAAATTTTCAGGGTTTCTCGCTATATTCTGTGTCCTACCAAGTGTATTTTTTAATTTTCCACGTTTTTCAGATTTTCTTGCCATATTCTGGGTCCTACAGTGTGATTTTCTCATTGAAGACGTTTCTCAAGGTTTTTCGCAATTCTGGGTCCTACAGTGTGATTATTCTCATTTTCCACCTTTTTCAGGTTTTCTCGCCATATTTGGTGTCCTTCTGAGTGAGTTTTTAATTTTCTACTTTTTTCAAAGTTTCTGGCCATATTCTGGGTCCTACAGCGTGTATTTTTAATTTTCCAAGTTTTTCATGGTTTCTTGGCATATTCTGGGTCCTACAGTGTGATTTTCTCATTTTTGATGTTTTTCATATTTTTTGTAATTCTGGGTCCTACAGTGTGATTTTCTCATTTTCGACCTTTTTCAGGTTTTCTCGCCATATTTGGGCTCCTTCACTGTGAGTTTTTAATTTTCTATTTTTTTCAGGGTTTCTCGCCATATTCTGGGTCCAATAGTGTGAATTTTTAATTTTCACTTTTTTCAGAGTTTCTCAGCATATTCTAGGTCCTGCAGTGTGATTTTCTCATTTTCCACCTTTTTCAGGTTTTCTTGCCATATTCCGGGTTCTTTTGTGTGAATTTTTTATTTTCTACGTTTTTCAGGTTTTTTCATCATATTCAGGGTCCTACAGTGTGATTTTCTCATTTCCACGTTTTTCAGGTTTTCTTGCCATATTCCAGGTCCTTCAGTGTGAATTTTTAATTTTCTACTTTGTTCAGGTTTTCTTGCCATATTCTGGGTCCTTCAGTGTGAATTTTTAATTTTCCTTGTTTTTCAAGTTTTCTCAGCATATTCTGGGTCCTGCAGTGTTATTTTCTCATTTTCCACGTTTTTCAAGTTTTTTCGTAATTCTGGCTCCTACAGTGTGATTTTCTCATTTCCACGTTTTTCAGATTTTCTTGCCATATTCCAGGTCCTTCAGTGTGAATTTTTAATTTTCTACTTTGTTCAGGTTTTCTTGCCATATTCTGGGTCCTTCAGTGTGAATTTTTAATTTTCCTTGTTTTTCAAGTTTTCTCAGCATATTCTGGGTCCTGCAGTGTTATTTTCTCATTTTCAAGTTTTTCAAGTTTTTTCGTAATTCTGGCTCCTACAGTGTGATTTTCTCATTTCCATGTTTTTCAGGTTTTCTTGCCATATTCAAGGTCCTTCAGTGTGAATTTTTAATTTTCCACGTTTTTCAGTATTTCTCGCCATATTCTGGGTTTAAAGTGTGATTTTCTCATTTTCCACTTTTTTCATGGTTTCTTGCCATATTCTGGGTCCGACAGTGTGAATTTTTAATTTTCACGTTTTTCAGGGTTTCTTGGCATATTCTGGGTCCTGCAGTGTGATTTTCTCATTTTCCACGTTTTTCAAATTTTTTCATAATTGTGTCCTACAGTGTGATTTTCTCGTTTTCTGCCTTTTTCAGTTTTTCTTGGAATATTCTGCGACCTACAGTGTGATTTTTTAATTTTCCACGTTTTCAAGGTTTCTTGCCATATTCTGGTCCTACAATGTGAAGTTTTAATCCCACGTTTTTCAGTGTTTCTGGCCATATTCGGGGTCCTTCAGTGTGAATTTTGAATTTTCAACTTTTTTCAGGTTTTCTCGTCATATTCCAGGTCCTTCAGTGTGAATCTTTAATTTTCATGTTTTTCAGGGTTTCTTGCCATATATTGGGTCCAATAGTGTGATTTCTTAAATTTCACGTTTTTCAGGATTTCTAGGCATATTCTGGGTCCTGCAGTGTGATTTTCTCATTTTCCACCTTTTTCAGGTTTTCTCAATATATTTGGGCTCCTTCACTGTTAGTTTTTAATTTTCAACTTTTTTCAGGGTTTCTCGCTATATTCTGGGTCCTACCGAGTGTTTTTTAATTTTCCACGTTTTTCAGATTTTCTTGCCATATTCTGGGTCCTACAGTGTGATTTTCTCACTGAAGACGTTTCTCAAGGTTTTTTGCAATTCTGGGTCCTACAGTGTGATTATTCCCATTTTCCACCTTTTTCAGGTTTTTCTCGCCATATTTGGTGTCCCTCACTGTGAGTTTTTAATTTTCTACATTTTCCAGGATTTATCGCCATATTGTGGGTTCTTCAGTGTGAGTTTTTATTTCCTCATTTTTCAGGTTTTATCGCCATATTCTTTATCTTTCAGTTTGAATTTTTAATTTTCCACGTTTTTCAGGGTTTCTCGCCATATTCTGGGTCCGATAGTGTGAATTTTTAATTTTCACGTTTTTCAGGGTTTCTCTGAATATTCTGGGTCCTGTAGTGTGATTTTCTAATTTTCCACATTTTTCAAGTTTTTTCGTTATTCTGTGTCCTACAGTGTGACTTTCTCATTTTCCACCTTTTTCAGGTTTTCTCGCCATATTTGGTGTCCTTCAGAGTGAGTTTTTAATTTTCTATTTTTTTTAAGGTTTCTTGCCATATTCTGGGTCCGATAGAGTGAATTTTTAATTTTCACTTTTTTCAGAGTTTCTCAGCATATTCTGGGTCCTTCAGTGTGAATTTTTAATTTTCTACTTTGTTCAGGTTTTCTTGCCATATTCTGGGTCCTTCAGTGTGAATTTTTAATTTTCCTTGTTTTTCAAGTTTTCTCAGCATATTCTGGGTCCTGCAGTGTTATTTTCTCATTTTCAAGTTTTTCAAGTTTTTTCGTAATTCTGGCTCCTACAGTGTGATTTTCTCATTTCCATGTTTTTCAGGTTTTCTTGCCATATTCAAGGTCCTTCAGTGTGAATTTTTAATTTTCCACGTTTTTCAGTATTTCTCGCCATATTCTGGGTTTAAAGTGTGATTTTCTCATTTTCCACTTTTTTCATGGTTTCTTGCCATATTCTGGGTCCGACAGTGTGAATTTTTAATTTTCACGTTTTTCAGGGTTTCTTGGCATATTCTGGGTCCTGCAGTGTGATTTTCTCATTTTCCACGTTTTTCAAATTTTTTCATAATTGTGTCCTACAGTGTGATTTTCTCGTTTTCTGCCTTTTTCAGTTTTTCTTGGAATATTCTGCGACCTACAGTGTGATTTTTTAATTTTCCACGTTTTCAAGGTTTCTTGCCATATTCTGGTCCTACAATGTGAAGTTTTAATCCCACGTTTTTCAGTGTTTCTGGCCATATTCGGGGTCCTTCAGTGTGAATTTTGAATTTTCAACTTTTTTCAGGTTTTCTCGTCATATTCCAGGTCCTTCAGTGTGAATTTTTAATTTTCATGTTTTTCAGGGTTTCTTGCCATATATTGGGTCCAATAGTGTGATTTCTTAAATTTCACGTTTTTCAGGATTTCTAGGCATATTCTGGGTCCTGCAGTGTGATTTTCTCATTTTCCACCTTTTTCAGGTTTTCTCAATATATTTGGGCTCCTTCACTGTTAGTTTTTAATTTTCAACTTTTTTCAGGGTTTCTCGCTATATTCTGGGTCCTACCGAGTGTTTTTTAATTTTCCACGTTTTTCAGATTTTCTTGCCATATTCTGGGTCCTACAGTGTGATTTTCTCACTGAAGACGTTTCTCAAGGTTTTTTGCAATTCTGGGTCCTACAGTGTGATTATTCCCATTTTCCACCTTTTTCAGGTTTTTCTCGCCATATTTGGTGTCCCTCACTGTGAGTTTTTAATTTTCTACATTTTCCAGGATTTATCGCCATATTGTGGGTTCTTCAGTGTGAGTTTTTATTTCCTCATTTTTCAGGTTTTATCGCCATATTCTTTATCTTTCAGTTTGAATTTTTAATTTTCCACGTTTTTCAGGGTTTCTCGCCATATTCTGGGTCCGATAGTGTGAATTTTTAATTTTCACGTTTTTCAGGGTTTCTCTGAATATTCTGGGTCCTGTAGTGTGATTTTCTAATTTTCCACATTTTTCAAGTTTTTTCGTTATTCTGTGTCCTACAGTGTGACTTTCTCATTTTCCACCTTTTTCAGGTTTTCTCGCCATATTTGGTGTCCTTCAGAGTGAGTTTTTAATTTTCTATTTTTTTTTAAGGTTTCTTGCCATATTCTGGGTCCGATAGAGTGAATTTTTAATTTTCACTTTTTTCAGAGTTTCTCAGCATATTCTGGGTCCTTCAGTGTGAATTTTTAATTTTCCACGTTTTTCAGGTTTTTTCGTCATATTCAGGGTCCTACAGTGTGATTTTCTCATTTCCACGTTTTTCTGGTTTCTTGCCATATTCCAGGTCCTTCAGTGTGAATTTTTAATTTTCTACTTTGTTCAGGTTTTCTTGCCATATTTTGGGTCCTTCAGTGTGAATTTTTAATTGTTTCCACGTTTTTCAGTATTTCTCGCCATATTCTGGGTTTAAAGTGTGATTTTCTCATTTTCCACTTTTTTCATGGTTTCTTGCCCTATTCTGGGTCCGACAGTGTGAATTTTTTATTTTCACGTTTCTCAGGGTTTCTCTTCATATTCTGGGTCCTGCAGTGTGATTTCTCATTTTCCACGTTTTTCAAATTTCTTCATAATTCTGTGTCCTACAGTGTGATTTTCTCATTTTCTGCCTTTTTCAGGTTTTCTTGGAATATTCTGCGACCTACAGTGTGATTTTTAAATTATCCACGTTTTCAAGGTTTCTTGCCATATTCGGGGTCCTTCAGTGTGAATTTTGAATTTTCAACTTTTTTTCAGGTTTTGTCGCCATATTCCAGGTCCTTAAGTGTGAATTTTTAATTTTCATGTTTTTCAGAGTTTCTCTCCATATATTGGGTCCAATAGTGTGAATTTTTAAATTTCACATTTTTTTCAGGATTTCTAGGCATATTCTGGGTCCTGCAGTGTGATTTTCTCATTTTCCACCTTTTTCAGGTTTTCTTGCTATATTTGGGCTCCTTCACTGTGAGTTTTCAATTTTCAAATTTTCAGGGTTTCTCGCTATATTCTGTGTCCTACCAAGTGTATTTTTTAATTTTCCACGTTTTTCAGATTTTCTTGCCATATTCTGGGTCCTACAGTGTGATTTTCTCATTGAAGACGTTTCTCAAGGTTTTTCGCAATTCTGGGTCCTACAGTGTGATTATTCTCATTTTCCACCTTTTTCAGGTTTTCTCGCCATATTTGGTGTCCTTCTGAGTGAGTTTTTAATTTTCTACTTTTTTCAAAGTTTCTGGCCATATTCTGGGTCCTACAGCGTGTATTTTTAATTTTCCAAGTTTTTCATGGTTTCTTGGCATATTCTGGGTCCTACAGTGTGATTTTCTCATTTTTGATGTTTTTCATATTTTTTGTAATTCTGGGTCCTACAGTGTGATTTTCTCATTTTCGACCTTTTTCAGGTTTTCTCGCCATATTTGGGCTCCTTCACTGTGAGTTTTTAATTTTCTATTTTTTTCAGGGTTTCTCGCCATATTCTGGGTCCAATAGTGTGAATTTTTAATTTTCACTTTTTTCAGAGTTTCTCAGCATATTCTAGGTCCTGCAGTGTGATTTTCTCATTTTCCACCTTTTTCAGGTTTTCTTGCCATATTCCGGGTTCTTTTGTGTGAATTTTTTATTTTCTACGTTTTTCAGGTTTTTTCATCATATTCAGGGTCCTACAGTGTGATTTTCTCATTTCCACGTTTTTCAGGTTTTCTTGCCATATTCCAGGTCCTTCAGTGTGAATTTTTAATTTTCTACTTTGTTCAGGTTTTCTTGCCATATTCTGGGTCCTTCAGTGTGAATTTTTAATTTTCCTTGTTTTTCAAGTTTTCTCAGCATATTCTGGGTCCTGCAGTGTTATTTTCTCATTTTCCACGTTTTTCAAGTTTTTTCGTAATTCTGGCTCCTACAGTGTGATTTTCTCATTTCCACGTTTTTCAGATTTTCTTGCCATATTCCAGGTCCTTCAGTGTGAATTTTTAATTTTCTACTTTGTTCAGGTTTTCTTGCCATATTCTGGGTCCTTCAGTGTGAATTTTTAATTTTCCTTGTTTTTCAAGTTTTCTCAGCATATTCTGGGTCCTGCAGTGTTATTTTCTCATTTTCAAGTTTTTCAAGTTTTTTCGTAATTCTGGCTCCTACAGTGTGATTTTCTCATTTCCATGTTTTTCAGGTTTTCTTGCCATATTCAAGGTCCTTCAGTGTGAATTTTTAATTTTCCACGTTTTTCAAGTTTTCTCAGCATATTCTGGGTCCTGCAGTGTTATTTTCTCATTTTCAAGTTTTTCAAGTTTTTTCGTAATTCTGGCTCCTACAGTGTGATTTTCTCATTTCCATGTTTTTCAGGTTTTCTTGCCATATTCAAGGTCCTTCAGTGTGAATTTTTAATTTTCCACGTTTTTCAGTATTTCTCGCCATATTCTGGGTTTAAAGTGTGATTTTCTCATTTTCCACTTTTTTCATGGTTTCTTGCCATATTCTGGGTCCGACAGTGTGAATTTTTAATTTTCACGTTTTTCAGGGTTTCTTGGCATATTCTGGGTCCTGCAGTGTGATTTTCTCATTTTCCACGTTTTTCAAATTTTTTCATAATTGTGTCCTACAGTGTGATTTTCTCGTTTTCTGCCTTTTTCAGTTTTTCTTGGAATATTCTGCGACCTACAGTGTGATTTTTTAATTTTCCACGTTTTCAAGGTTTCTTGCCATATTCTGGTCCTACAATGTGAAGTTTTAATCCCACGTTTTTCAGTGTTTCTGGCCATATTCGGGGTCCTTCAGTGTGAATTTTGAATTTTCAACTTTTTTCAGGTTTTCTCGTCATATTCCAGGTCCTTCAGTGTGAATTTTTAATTTTCATGTTTTTCAGGGTTTCTTGCCATATATTGGGTCCAATAGTGTGATTTCTTAAATTTCACGTTTTTCAGGATTTCTAGGCATATTCTGGGTCCTGCAGTGTGATTTTCTCATTTTCCACCTTTTTCAGGTTTTCTCAATATATTTGGGCTCCTTCACTGTTAGTTTTTAATTTTCAACTTTTTTCAGGGTTTCTCGCTATATTCTGGGTCCTACCGAGTGTTTTTTAATTTTCCACGTTTTTCAGATTTTCTTGCCATATTCTGGGTCCTACAGTGTGATTTTCTCACTGAAGACGTTTCTCAAGGTTTTTTGCAATTCTGGGTCCTACAGTGTGATTATTCCCATTTTCCACCTTTTTCAGGTTTTTCTCGCCATATTTGGTGTCCCTCACTGTGAGTTTTTAATTTTCTACATTTTCCAGGATTTATCGCCATATTGTGGGTTCTTCAGTGTGAGTTTTTATTTCCTCATTTTTCAGGTTTTATCGCCATATTCTTTATCTTTCAGTTTGAATTTTTAATTTTCCACGTTTTTCAGGGTTTCTCGCCATATTCTGGGTCCGATAGTGTGAATTTTTAATTTTCACGTTTTTCAGGGTTTCTCTGAATATTCTGGGTCCTGTAGTGTGATTTTCTAATTTTCCACATTTTTCAAGTTTTTTCGTTATTCTGTGTCCTACAGTGTGACTTTCTCATTTTCCACCTTTTTCAGGTTTTCTCGCCATATTTGGTGTCCTTCAGAGTGAGTTTTTAATTTTCTATTTTTTTTTAAGGTTTCTTGCCATATTCTGGGTCCGATAGAGTGAATTTTTAATTTTCACTTTTTTCAGAGTTTCTCAGCATATTCTGGGTCCTTCAGTGTGAATTTTTAATTTTCCACGTTTTTCAGGTTTTTTCGTCATATTCAGGGTCCTACAGTGTGATTTTCTCATTTCCACGTTTTTCTGGTTTCTTGCCATATTCCAGGTCCTTCAGTGTGAATTTTTAATTTTCTACTTTGTTCAGGTTTTCTTGCCATATTTTGGGTCCTTCAGTGTGAATTTTTAATTGTCCGTGTTTTTCAAGTTTTCTTAGCATATTCTGGGTCCTGCAGTGTTATTTTCACATTTTCCACGTTTTTCAAATTTTTTCGTAATTCTGGCTCCTACAGTGTGATTTTCTCATTTCCACGTTTTTCAGGTTTTCTTGCCATATCCCAGGTCCTTCAGTGTGAATTTTTAATTTTCCACGTTTTTCAGTATTTCTCGCCATATTCTGGGTTTAAAGTGTGATTTTCTCATTTTCCACTTTTTTCATGGTTTCTTGCCATATTCTGGGTCCGACAGTGTGAATTTTTTATTTTCACGTTTCTCAGGGTTTCTCTTCATATTCTGGGTCCTGCAGTGTGATTTTCTCATTTTCCACGTTTTTCAAATTTCTTCATAATTCTGTGTCCTACAGTGTGATTTTCTCATTTTCTGCCTTTTTCAGGTTTTCTTGGAATATTCTGCGACCTACAGTGTGATTTTTAAATTATCCACGTTTTCAAGGTTTCTTGCCATATTCGGGGTCCTTCAGTGTGAATTTTGAATTTTCAACTTTTTTTCAGGTTTTGTCGCCATATTCCAGGTCCTTAAGTGTGAATTTTTAATTTTCATGTTTTTCAGAGTTTCTCTCCATATATTGGGTCCAATAGTGTGAATTTTTAAATTTCACATTTTTTTCAGGATTTCTAGGCATATTCTGGGTCCTGCAGTGTGATTTTCTCATTTTCCACCTTTTTCAGGTTTTCTTGCTATATTTGGGCTCCTTCACTGTGAGTTTTCAATTTTCAAATTTTCAGGGTTTCTCGCTATATTCTGTGTCCTACCAAGTGTATTTTTTAATTTTCCACGTTTTTCAGATTTTCTTGCCATATTCTGGGTCCTACAGTGTGATTTTCTCATTGAAGACGTTTCTCAAGGTTTTTCGCAATTCTGGGTCCTACAGTGTGATTATTCTCATTTTCCACCTTTTTCAGGTTTTCTCGCCATATTTGGTGTCCTTCTGAGTGAGTTTTTAATTTTCTACTTTTTTCAAAGTTTCTGGCCATATTCTGGGTCCTACAGCGTGTATTTTTAATTTTCCAAGTTTTTCATGGTTTCTTGGCATATTCTGGGTCCTACAGTGTGATTTTCTCATTTTTGATGTTTTTCATATTTTTTGTAATTCTGGGTCCTACAGTGTGATTTTCTCATTTTCGACCTTTTTCAGGTTTTCTCGCCATATTTGGGCTCCTTCACTGTGAGTTTTTAATTTTCTATTTTTTTCAGGGTTTCTCGCCATATTCTGGGTCCAATAGTGTGAATTTTTAATTTTCACTTTTTTCAGAGTTTCTCAGCATATTCTAGGTCCTGCAGTGTGATTTTCTCATTTTCCACCTTTTTCAGGTTTTCTTGCCATATTCCGGGTTCTTTTGTGTGAATTTTTTATTTTCTACGTTTTTCAGGTTTTTTCATCATATTCAGGGTCCTACAGTGTGATTTTCTCATTTCCACGTTTTTCAGGTTTTCTTGCCATATTCCAGGTCCTTCAGTGTGAATTTTTAATTTTCTACTTTGTTCAGGTTTTCTCGCCATATTCTGGGTCCTTCAGTGTGAATTTTTAATTTTCCTTGTTTTTCAAGTTTTCTCAGCATATTCTGGGTCCTGCAGTGTTATTTTCTCATTTTCCACGTTTTTCAAGTTTTTTCGTAATTCTGGCTCCTACAGTGTGATTTTCTCATTTCCACGTTTTTCAGATTTTCTTGCCATATTCCAGGTCCTTCAGTGTGAATTTTTAATTTTCTACTTTGTTCAGGTTTTCTTGCCATATTCTGGGTCCTTCAGTGTGAATTTTTAATTTTCCTTGTTTTTCAAGTTTTCTCAGCATATTCTGGGTCCTGCAGTGTTATTTTCTCATTTTCAAGTTTTTCAAGTTTTTTCGTAATTCTGGCTCCTACAGTGTGATTTTCTCATTTCCATGTTTTTCAGGTTTTCTTGCCATATTCAAGGTCCTTCAGTGTGAATTTTTAATTTTCCACGTTTTTCAGTATTTCTCGCCATATTCTGGGTTTAAAGTGTGATTTTCTCATTTTCCACTTTTTTCATGGTTTCTTGCCATATTCTGGGTCCGACAGTGTGAATTTTTAATTTTCACGTTTTTCAGGGTTTCTTGGCATATTCTGGGTCCTGCAGTGTGATTTTCTCATTTTCCACGTTTTTCAAATTTTTTCATAATTGTGTCCTACAGTGTGATTTTCTCGTTTTCTGCCTTTTTCAGTTTTTCTTGGAATATTCTGCGACCTACAGTGTGATTTTTTAATTTTCCACGTTTTCAAGGTTTCTTGCCATATTCTGGTCCTACAATGTGAAGTTTTAATCCCACGTTTTTCAGTGTTTCTGGCCATATTCGGGGTCCTTCAGTGTGAATTTTGAATTTTCAACTTTTTTCAGGTTTTCTCGTCATATTCCAGGTCCTTCAGTGTGAATTTTTAATTTTCATGTTTTTCAGGGTTTCTTGCCATATATTGGGTCCAATAGTGTGATTTCTTAAATTTCACGTTTTTCAGGATTTCTAGGCATATTCTGGGTCCTGCAGTGTGATTTTCTCATTTTCCACCTTTTTCAGGTTTTCTCAATATATTTGGGCTCCTTCACTGTTAGTTTTTAATTTTCAACTTTTTTCAGGGTTTCTCGCTATATTCTGGGTCCTACCGAGTGTTTTTTAATTTTCCACGTTTTTCAGATTTTCTTGCCATATTCTGGGTCCTACAGTGTGATTTTCTCACTGAAGACGTTTCTCAAGGTTTTTTGCAATTCTGGGTCCTACAGTGTGATTATTCCCATTTTCCACCTTTTTCAGGTTTTTCTCGCCATATTTGGTGTCCCTCACTGTGAGTTTTTAATTTTCTACATTTTCCAGGATTTATCGCCATATTGTGGGTTCTTCAGTGTGAGTTTTTATTTCCTCATTTTTCAGGTTTTATCGCCATATTCTTTATCTTTCAGTTTGAATTTTTAATTTTCCACGTTTTTCAGGGTTTCTCGCCATATTCTGGGTCCGATAGTGTGAATTTTTAATTTTCACGTTTTTCAGGGTTTCTCTGAATATTCTGGGTCCTGTAGTGTGATTTTCTAATTTTCCACATTTTTCAAGTTTTTTCGTTATTCTGTGTCCTACAGTGTGACTTTCTCATTTTCCACCTTTTTCAGGTTTTCTCGCCATATTTGGTGTCCTTCAGAGTGAGTTTTTAATTTTCTATTTTTTTTTAAGGTTTCTTGCCATATTCTGGGTCCGATAGAGTGAATTTTTAATTTTCACTTTTTTCAGAGTTTCTCAGCATATTCTGGGTCCTTCAGTGTGAATTTTTAATTTTCCACGTTTTTCAGGTTTTTTCGTCATATTCAGGGTCCTACAGTGTGATTTTCTCATTTCCACGTTTTTCTGGTTTCTTGCCATATTCCAGGTCCTTCAGTGTGAATTTTTAATTTTCTACTTTGTTCAGGTTTTCTTGCCATATTTTGGGTCCTTCAGTGTGAATTTTTAATTGTCCGTGTTTTTCAAGTTTTCTTAGCATATTCTGGGTCCTGCAGTGTTATTTTCACATTTTCCACGTTTTTCAAATTTTTTCGTAATTCTGGCTCCTACAGTGTGATTTTCTCATTTCCACGTTTTTCAGGTTTTCTTGCCATATCCCAGGTCCTTCAGTGTGAATTTTTAATTTTCCACGTTTTTCAGTATTTCTCGCCATATTCTGGGTTTAAAGTGTGATTTTCTCATTTTCCACTTTTTTCATGGTTTCTTGCCATATTCTGGGTCCGACAGTGTGAATTTTTTATTTTCACGTTTCTCAGGGTTTCTCTTCATATTCTGGGTCCTGCAGTGTGATTTTCTCATTTTCCACGTTTTTCAAATTTCTTCATAATTCTGTGTCCTACAGTGTGATTTTCTCATTTTCTGCCTTTTTCAGGTTTTCTTGGAATATTCTGCGACCTACAGTGTGATTTTTAAATTATCCACGTTTTCAAGGTTTCTTGCCATATTCGGGGTCCTTCAGTGTGAATTTTGAATTTTCAACTTTTTTTCAGGTTTTGTCGCCATATTCCAGGTCCTTAAGTGTGAATTTTTAATTTTCATGTTTTTCAGAGTTTCTCTCCATATATTGGGTCCAATAGTGTGAATTTTTAAATTTCACATTTTTTTCAGGATTTCTAGGCATATTCTGGGTCCTGCAGTGTGATTTTCTCATTTTCCACCTTTTTCAGGTTTTCTTGCTATATTTGGGCTCCTTCACTGTGAGTTTTCAATTTTCAAATTTTCAGGGTTTCTCGCTATATTCTGTGTCCTACCAAGTGTATTTTTTAATTTTCCACGTTTTTCAGATTTTCTTGCCATATTCTGGGTCCTACAGTGTGATTTTCTCATTGAAGACGTTTCTCAAGGTTTTTCGCAATTCTGGGTCCTACAGTGTGATTATTCTCATTTTCCACCTTTTTCAGGTTTTCTCGCCATATTTGGTGTCCTTCTGAGTGAGTTTTTAATTTTCTACTTTTTTCAAAGTTTCTGGCCATATTCTGGGTCCTACAGCGTGTATTTTTAATTTTCCAAGTTTTTCATGGTTTCTTGGCATATTCTGGGTCCTACAGTGTGATTTTCTCATTTTTGATGTTTTTCATATTTTTTGTAATTCTGGGTCCTACAGTGTGATTTTCTCATTTTCGACCTTTTTCAGGTTTTCTCGCCATATTTGGGCTCCTTCACTGTGAGTTTTTAATTTTCTATTTTTTTCAGGGTTTCTCGCCATATTCTGGGTCCAATAGTGTGAATTTTTAATTTTCACTTTTTTCAGAGTTTCTCAGCATATTCTAGGTCCTGCAGTGTGATTTTCTCATTTTCCACCTTTTTCAGGTTTTCTTGCCATATTCCGGGTTCTTTTGTGTGAATTTTTTATTTTCTACGTTTTTCAGGTTTTTTCATCATATTCAGGGTCCTACAGTGTGATTTTCTCATTTCCACGTTTTTCAGGTTTTCTTGCCATATTCCAGGTCCTTCAGTGTGAATTTTTAATTTTCTACTTTGTTCAGGTTTTCTTGCCATATTCTGGGTCCTTCAGTGTGAATTTTTAATTTTCCTTGTTTTTCAAGTTTTCTCAGCATATTCTGGGTCCTGCAGTGTTATTTTCTCATTTTCCACGTTTTTCAAGTTTTTTCGTAATTCTGGCTCCTACAGTGTGATTTTCTCATTTCCACGTTTTTCAGATTTTCTTGCCATATTCCAGGTCCTTCAGTGTGAATTTTTAATTTTCTACTTTGTTCAGGTTTTCTTGCCATATTCTGGGTCCTTCAGTGTGAATTTTTAATTTTCCTTGTTTTTCAAGTTTTCTCAGCATATTCTGGGTCCTGCAGTGTTATTTTCTCATTTTCAAGTTTTTCAAGTTTTTTCGTAATTCTGGCTCCTACAGTGTGATTTTCTCATTTCCATGTTTTTCAGGTTTTCTTGCCATATTCAAGGTCCTTCAGTGTGAATTTTTAATTTTCCACGTTTTTCAGTATTTCTCGCCATATTCTGGGTTTAAAGTGTGATTTTCTCATTTTCCACTTTTTTCATGGTTTCTTGCCATATTCTGGGTCCGACAGTGTGAATTTTTAATTTTCACGTTTTTCAGGGTTTCTTGGCATATTCTGGGTCCTGCAGTGTGATTTTCTCATTTTCCACGTTTTTCAAATTTTTTCATAATTGTGTCCTACAGTGTGATTTTCTCGTTTTCTGCCTTTTTCAGTTTTTCTTGGAATATTCTGCGACCTACAGTGTGATTTTTTAATTTTCCACGTTTTCAAGGTTTCTTGCCATATTCTGGTCCTACAATGTGAAGTTTTAATCCCACGTTTTTCAGTGTTTCTGGCCATATTCGGGGTCCTTCAGTGTGAATTTTGAATTTTCAACTTTTTTCAGGTTTTCTCGTCATATTCCAGGTCCTTCAGTGTGAATCTTTAATTTTCATGTTTTTCAGGGTTTCTTGCCATATATTGGGTCCAATAGTGTGATTTCTTAAATTTCACGTTTTTCAGGATTTCTAGGCATATTCTGGGTCCTGCAGTGTGATTTTCTCATTTTCCACCTTTTTCAGGTTTTCTCAATATATTTGGGCTCCTTCACTGTTAGTTTTTAATTTTCAACTTTTTTCAGGGTTTCTCGCTATATTCTGGGTCCTACCGAGTGTTTTTTAATTTTCCACGTTTTTCAGATTTTCTTGCCATATTCTGGGTCCTACAGTGTGATTTTCTCACTGAAGACGTTTCTCAAGGTTTTTTGCAATTCTGGGTCCTACAGTGTGATTATTCCCATTTTCCACCTTTTTCAGGTTTTTCTCGCCATATTTGGTGTCCCTCACTGTGAGTTTTTAATTTTCTACATTTTCCAGGATTTATCGCCATATTGTGGGTTCTTCAGTGTGAGTTTTTATTTCCTCATTTTTCAGGTTTTATCGCCATATTCTTTATCTTTCAGTTTGAATTTTTAATTTTCCACGTTTTTCAGGGTTTCTCGCCATATTCTGGGTCCGATAGTGTGAATTTTTAATTTTCACGTTTTTCAGGGTTTCTCTGAATATTCTGGGTCCTGTAGTGTGATTTTCTAATTTTCCACATTTTTCAAGTTTTTTCGTTATTCTGTGTCCTACAGTGTGACTTTCTCATTTTCCACCTTTTTCAGGTTTTCTCGCCATATTTGGTGTCCTTCAGAGTGAGTTTTTAATTTTCTATTTTTTTTAAGGTTTCTTGCCATATTCTGGGTCCGATAGAGTGAATTTTTAATTTTCACTTTTTTCAGAGTTTCTCAGCATATTCTGGGTCCTTCAGTGTGAATTTTTAATTTTCTACTTTGTTCAGGTTTTCTTGCCATATTCTGGGTCCTTCAGTGTGAATTTTTAATTTTCCTTGTTTTTCAAGTTTTCTCAGCATATTCTGGGTCCTGCAGTGTTATTTTCTCATTTTCAAGTTTTTCAAGTTTTTTCGTAATTCTGGCTCCTACAGTGTGATTTTCTCATTTCCATGTTTTTCAGGTTTTCTTGCCATATTCAAGGTCCTTCAGTGTGAATTTTTAATTTTCCACGTTTTTCAGTATTTCTCGCCATATTCTGGGTTTAAAGTGTGATTTTCTCATTTTCCACTTTTTTCATGGTTTCTTGCCATATTCTGGGTCCGACAGTGTGAATTTTTAATTTTCACGTTTTTCAGGGTTTCTTGGCATATTCTGGGTCCTGCAGTGTGATTTTCTCATTTTCCACGTTTTTCAAATTTTTTCATAATTGTGTCCTACAGTGTGATTTTCTCGTTTTCTGCCTTTTTCAGTTTTTCTTGGAATATTCTGCGACCTACAGTGTGATTTTTTAATTTTCCACGTTTTCAAGGTTTCTTGCCATATTCTGGTCCTACAATGTGAAGTTTTAATCCCACGTTTTTCAGTGTTTCTGGCCATATTCGGGGTCCTTCAGTGTGAATTTTGAATTTTCAACTTTTTTCAGGTTTTCTCGTCATATTCCAGGTCCTTCAGTGTGAATTTTTAATTTTCATGTTTTTCAGGGTTTCTTGCCATATATTGGGTCCAATAGTGTGATTTCTTAAATTTCACGTTTTTCAGGATTTCTAGGCATATTCTGGGTCCTGCAGTGTGATTTTCTCATTTTCCACCTTTTTCAGGTTTTCTCAATATATTTGGGCTCCTTCACTGTTAGTTTTTAATTTTCAACTTTTTTCAGGGTTTTCTCGCTATATTCTGGGTCCTACCGAGTGTTTTTTAATTTTCCACGTTTTTCAGATTTTCTTGCCATATTCTGGGTCCTACAGTGTGATTTTCTCACTGAAGACGTTTCTCAAGGTTTTTTGCAATTCTGGGTCCTACAGTGTGATTATTCCCATTTTCCACCTTTTTCAGGTTTTTCTCGCCATATTTGGTGTCCCTCACTGTGAGTTTTTAATTTTCTACATTTTCCAGGATTTATCGCCATATTGTGGGTTCTTCAGTGTGAGTTTTTATTTCCTCATTTTTCAGGTTTTATCGCCATATTCTTTATCTTTCAGTTTGAATTTTTAATTTTCCACGTTTTTCAGGGTTTCTCGCCATATTCTGGGTCCGATAGTGTGAATTTTTAATTTTCACGTTTTTCAGGGTTTCTCTGAATATTCTGGGTCCTGTAGTGTGATTTTCTAATTTTCCACATTTTTCAAGTTTTTTCGTTATTCTGTGTCCTACAGTGTGACTTTCTCATTTTCCACCTTTTTCAGGTTTTCTCGCCATATTTGGTGTCCTTCAGAGTGAGTTTTTAATTTTCTATTTTTTTTAAGGTTTCTTGCCATATTCTGGGTCCGATAGAGTGAATTTTTAATTTTCACTTTTTTCAGAGTTTCTCAGCATATTCTGGGTCCTTCAGTGTGAATTTTTAATTTTCCACGTTTTTTCAGGTTTTTTCGTCATATTCAGGGTCCTACAGTGTGATTTTCTCATTTCCACGTTTTTCTGGTTTCTTGCCATATTCCAGGTCCTTCAGTGTGAATTTTTAATTTTCTACTTTGTTCAGGTTTTCTTGCCATATTTTGGGTCCTTCAGTGTGAATTTTTAATTGTCCGTGTTTTTCAAGTTTTCTTAGCATATTCTGGGTCCTGCAGTGTTATTTTCACATTTTCCACGTTTTTCAAATTTTTTCGTAATTCTGGCTCCTACAGTGTGATTTTCTCATTTCCACGTTTTTCAGGTTTTCTTGCCATATCCCAGGTCCTTCAGTGTGAATTTTTAATTTTCCACGTTTTTCAGTATTTCTCGCCATATTCTGGGTTTAAAGTGTGATTTTCTCATTTTCCACTTTTTTCATGGTTTCTTGCCATATTCTGGGTCCGACAGTGTGAATTTTTTATTTTCACGTTTCTCAGGGTTTCTCTTCATATTCTGGGTCCTGCAGTGTGATTTTCTCATTTTCCACGTTTTTCAAATTTCTTCATAATTCTGTGTCCTACAGTGTGATTTTCTCATTTTCTGCCTTTTTCAGGTTTTCTTGGAATATTCTGCGACCTACAGTGTGATTTTTAAATTATCCACGTTTTCAAGGTTTCTTGCCATATTCGGGGTCCTTCAGTGTGAATTTTGAATTTTCAACTTTTTTTCAGGTTTTGTCGCCATATTCCAGGTCCTTAAGTGTGAATTTTTAATTTTCATGTTTTTCAGAGTTTCTCTCCATATATTGGGTCCAATAGTGTGAATTTTTAAATTTCACATTTTTTTCAGGATTTCTAGGCATATTCTGGGTCCTGCAGTGTGATTTTCTCATTTTCCACCTTTTTCAGGTTTTCTTGCTATATTTGGGCTCCTTCACTGTGAGTTTTCAATTTTCAAATTTTCAGGGTTTCTCGCTATATTCTGTGTCCTACCAAGTGTATTTTTTAATTTTCCACGTTTTTCAGATTTTCTTGCCATATTCTGGGTCCTACAGTGTGATTTTCTCATTGAAGACGTTTCTCAAGGTTTTTCGCAATTCTGGGTCCTACAGTGTGATTATTCTCATTTTCCACCTTTTTCAGGTTTTCTCGCCATATTTGGTGTCCTTCTGAGTGAGTTTTTAATTTTCTACTTTTTTCAAAGTTTCTGGCCATATTCTGGGTCCTACAGCGTGTATTTTTAATTTTCCAAGTTTTTCATGGTTTCTTGGCATATTCTGGGTCCTACAGTGTGATTTTCTCATTTTTGATGTTTTTCATATTTTTTGTAATTCTGGGTCCTACAGTGTGATTTTCTCATTTTCGACCTTTTTCAGGTTTTCTCGCCATATTTGGGCTCCTTCACTGTGAGTTTTTAATTTTCTATTTTTTTCAGGGTTTCTCGCCATATTCTGGGTCCAATAGTGTGAATTTTTAATTTTCACTTTTTTCAGAGTTTCTCAGCATATTCTAGGTCCTGCAGTGTGATTTTCTCATTTTCCACCTTTTTCAGGTTTTCTTGCCATATTCCGGGTTCTTTTGTGTGAATTTTTTATTTTCTACGTTTTTCAGGTTTTTTCATCATATTCAGGGTCCTACAGTGTGATTTTCTCATTTCCACGTTTTTCAGGTTTTCTTGCCATATTCCAGGTCCTTCAGTGTGAATTTTTAATTTTCTACTTTGTTCAGGTTTTCTTGCCATATTCTGGGTCCTTCAGTGTGAATTTTTAATTTTCCTTGTTTTTCAAGTTTTCTCAGCATATTCTGGGTCCTGCAGTGTTATTTTCTCATTTTCCACGTTTTTCAAGTTTTTTCGTAATTCTGGCTCCTACAGTGTGATTTTCTCATTTCCACGTTTTTCAGATTTTCTTGCCATATTCCAGGTCCTTCAGTGTGAATTTTTAATTTTCTACTTTGTTCAGGTTTTCTTGCCATATTCTGGGTCCTTCAGTGTGAATTTTTAATTTTCCTTGTTTTTCAAGTTTTCTCAGCATATTCTGGGTCCTGCAGTGTTATTTTCTCATTTTCAAGTTTTTCAAGTTTTTTCGTAATTCTGGCTCCTACAGTGTGATTTTCTCATTTCCATGTTTTTCAGGTTTTCTTGCCATATTCAAGGTCCTTCAGTGTGAATTTTTAATTTTCCACGTTTTTCAGTATTTCTCGCCATATTCTGGGTTTAAAGTGTGATTTTCTCATTTTCCACTTTTTTCATGGTTTCTTGCCATATTCTGGGTCCGACAGTGTGAATTTTTAATTTTCACGTTTTTCAGGGTTTCTTGGCATATTCTGGGTCCTGCAGTGTGATTTTCTCATTTTCCACGTTTTTCAAATTTTTTCATAATTGTGTCCTACAGTGTGATTTTCTCGTTTTCTGCCTTTTTCAGTTTTTCTTGGAATATTCTGCGACCTACAGTGTGATTTTTTAATTTTCCACGTTTTCAAGGTTTCTTGCCATATTCTGGTCCTACAATGTGAAGTTTTAATCCCACGTTTTTCAGTGTTTCTGGCCATATTCGGGGTCCTTCAGTGTGAATTTTGAATTTTCAACTTTTTTCAGGTTTTCTCGTCATATTCCAGGTCCTTCAGTGTGAATTTTTAATTTTCATGTTTTTCAGGGTTTCTTGCCATATATTGGGTCCAATAGTGTGATTTCTTAAATTTCACGTTTTTCAGGATTTCTAGGCATATTCTGGGTCCTGCAGTGTGATTTTCTCATTTTCCACCTTTTTCAGGTTTTCTCAATATATTTGGGCTCCTTCACTGTTAGTTTTTAATTTTCAACTTTTTTCAGGGTTTCTCGCTATATTCTGGGTCCTACCGAGTGTTTTTTAATTTTCCACGTTTTTCAGATTTTCTTGCCATATTCTGGGTCCTACAGTGTGATTTTCTCACTGAAGACGTTTCTCAAGGTTTTTTGCAATTCTGGGTCCTACAGTGTGATTATTCCCATTTTCCACCTTTTTCAGGTTTTTCTCGCCATATTTGGTGTCCCTCACTGTGAGTTTTTAATTTTCTACATTTTCCAGGATTTATCGCCATATTGTGGGTTCTTCAGTGTGAGTTTTTATTTCCTCATTTTTCAGGTTTTATCGCCATATTCTTTATCTTTCAGTTTGAATTTTTAATTTTCCACGTTTTTCAGGGTTTCTCGCCATATTCTGGGTCCGATAGTGTGAATTTTTAATTTTCACGTTTTTCAGGGTTTCTCTGAATATTCTGGGTCCTGTAGTGTGATTTTCTAATTTTCCACATTTTTCAAGTTTTTTCGTTATTCTGTGTCCTACAGTGTGACTTTCTCATTTTCCACCTTTTTCAGGTTTTCTCGCCATATTTGGTGTCCTTCAGAGTGAGTTTTTAATTTTCTATTTTTTTTAAGGTTTCTTGCCATATTCTGG